>NC_133666.1:229400842-229555246 GCF_037893015.1 Macrotis lagotis | reverse complement strand
TCTTAAAGAAATGACAAATGCAAAGGGTAAATTTAAATTTCGAATGCCACTAAATTGCTGATAATTATTTCTACATATTCAAACTTTAAGATGGGGATAAGAGAAGAAAAAGGGATTAAAAATTAAGAGGTTAAGTATTATTCTCAAAAATATTATATGAAATGAAGGTATTTTAAAATGTTTATAAATGACTCCATTATTTTATATTGTGGTTTCTGAATGCAATAGATGCTTCTGTTGAAATACTCTGCATTTAAACTACCACTTCCCCATTTTGCTTTTCATTAACTTTCAATTTTAAAATGCTGAACTGAAACCAGAGGCCAAGCTAAATATTGACTTCTAAATATTTTTAGATGAGATTAGATTTATAATTTTCAAATTCCTTTTGTCTTCAAGGATATGTCCTATTTACATAAGCATTTTTAACTCTTCAAAGTGCTTTCACATTCATCTTTTCATGTTTCTCTCAAGTCAACATTAACAACTCAGTTGAATATACAGCCTTCATATTCTACTTCATAACATACTATTGAAGCTGTCAAAGTAAACAGAAGTTCCACATTGGAAACAAAAATTTGAAAGACAGTCAGAGGCTAGGTATTGAGTCAACAAAAGAAATTCATTCATGTGTAGGCGAGGGTAGGAATCTAATAGGGCTCCCTGGAGACCACCACATACCTGCTGCCAGGCATCAATGCCATCTGCCAGGTCAGGAGATTCTGGGCCTCCTGCCAATATCACCTAAGAAGTTTGAAGGCTAAGAGGCAGTTATCCAAAGTTCATAAGGATAGAGACAAACTCTTGAGGACTACTCCAGGTCATCACCTGCCTCCAGCAGGAAATTCCATGAAATCTCAACCTCTCATTCTTTTAATCCACATTATGATTGACACAAGATGCTGTATAACATCTTTAGGAAAATGCTGCCAACTTCCCCATTCTTACAATAAAGTCCTTCTTTCAAGTCCTTTTCATCTTGTGCCAAAACAAAAGGATCTTTTTTAAAAATCCCTATGTTCCTAAACATGAAATCATAAAGACATTCAATAAAGAAGTAGCTGGCAAAACCATATAATCTGTGGAAAATTTACTAAACCATTTCACAGCATCAAAATAATTAATTTTAGGGGTCAAATATCTTAAGGGCATCTACTGAGCCCTTTCACAGCTAAACTGAACACATACCAGTTCTATTTACTTCTTAATCCTTGATATTCTGTCTTCTGTCCTGAACATTTGACTGCAGTTATGAAGTAGAAGTAGTGCTTTCCAATTTCAAAATGACACTTTCTTTGTTACCATCTGTCTTGTATTCTCTGAAGCATTTGAAATCACTGACCACCATGATGACTTTACATTCTTTATCTTCCAAGACACTTTCTTGGCTCTCATTCCACTTTGGTTAACTATTCTTTCTCTGTTTCCCTTCATAGCTTTTCCTTCTTACTGTAAGTTCTACAATTGATTTTCCTTTCTTCTCTCTCTGAACATCCTCCCCTAGTAATCCTATCCACTCCTACATTTCTACTATCCCCAACTGTGTTTATACATCCCTGACCTCTCTCTCAATCTCCACTTTTATATTTCTGTCTATCCCAGACCCAGCACTTTATCCCCCGAGCGATCTAGTTGTTTTTTTCTCATACTACTCTCCTCATACTCTGCATTCTATTCTAACAATTATATACATAATCTGGAAACTGTATATACTGCATCCTCCCACCTCTATGACATTGTCAATATTGTTTCTTTTACCTAGAATACCCATCCTATTTCTGCTTATCAGCATCATACCTCGAGACCCATGTCAAAAATCATCTTCTTCAAGATCTTATCCATGAAATCTCCTTTATCTGTTAGCATTGCTCTTAGTAGCCTACATATATATTTATCACATTGTATTTTGTATTATATTTTTCTGCATATTTAATAAAGACGGCACTCAAAATCAGGAAGATCTGTTTTCAAGACTTTCAAGTTACAGAGGAAGTATCACAAATCTGCACTTTCACCCTGGAAGTTCCTTATACCAATCATAGGTCTGACCTAAAATTTGAATAGCCTAAATCTATTCAATAATTTTAATACTTTGAAGGTTAAAACTTAACTGAAACTTTTGGAACACTGTATGTTTCTGTGTTTATGTATGTGTATGCATATGTGTGTGTATCCATAAGTTCTATCCTTGATTCTCTTCTCTTTATATTCTCCTTTGTTGATTCCATATGGTCCTACAACTTCAACTATCCATCTGACCATCTTCCATATGCCAAATATGCATATGCATATATATATATAGAGAGAGAGATACATTCATATATATAAATACAAATGTATATATATATATAAAAACACATTTTCATCTCTTCTATTAAATTATCAGATCTTCATCTTCGTATTTTCTCCAAGGCTGAGCATAATATAATTTACATGTTTAATAATATCTAATAATTGACATATTAATATAACAGGAACAGTAAGTTTAATATTCAACTAAGTCTCTTGAATCTTAATCCAAAACTCTTTGTTTTATTGCATTGACTAAATCTTCATACTCTGCACTTGAAAAGTCATGCATATGTTAAATTATGCTGTGTGTGCATGCATGTTAATTTTTCAATATTATATATTTCTTACTTTAGGACTCCCAAGATTTGTAATTTCATCTGTATAGGTATTACCTCCATTATGGCAGATCACATCTCTTCCAAGCATTAGTAAATGACTTTTGAATTAGGCTTATGTTTGTCCTCTGTTAGACCAAGGTTCAGCAACTTTCCAGCTCAGTAGGGTTTTGCTTATGCTATACTGGCATAGCTATCAAACACCCAGGGTCTCCTCTGGGCCAGGAGGAGTCCATGGAGTAGTATTTTCAGGGAAGTTGCATTGATCATCAGTCAGCAATCTATACTTATTACCTTAGATCACATCAGATATGGGCTGTCTTTTAGACATGTACTACACTGGAAACTTCCCAACGTATCTTTTACAGCCTAAAAGCATCACAAATCAGAAGAGGATCTTCTTTAAAATATTAGTCTGGAAATATAAGACCAGTGCTATATTCTGGTCATTCACTGACAATTACAAACTCCATATAACAATAATAATAATAATATAAAAGCAGTCTCAAAAAGATGAAGGTTGTAAGTACAATGAATTTTAAGTTTTTGTGACATAGGGACAAACTCTCCTCCTGGAGAGGTTTTGTAATAGTTAAATATATGACTATTTACATTCATGGAAAATGAGAATATACTAGATGGCCTGCCAAAATTGCATAGCATTATTTGAATTATACAACACATTCACATTTTCTCTTACTACTATTTACCAAGCAACACTTTAGAAACATTGATTTATACTCCTTCTATGATTGTGGTGAATTAGAAAATGAGCTCAAACACATTAACAAGCATTGAGGACACACGGGTTTTCAGAGGCTGACATATTTACAGTGTACCTGATCATTAGAAGAGAGTGTGCAGAAGTGGCAAGAAAGACCTTACCAAAATAACTGAGCACTTAATTTTCCTTCCCTATCCACCAGAAAGAATAGTCAACTTCAATTATCTATTCTAATGGAAAGCAGAATTAGCATGGATAGTACAGGATGATAGATAACCTGCCCAGTGACTCTCCTATTACAGCAACAGTCTCTGAGGACCAAAGGCAGGGATAGTAGCTAGAGAGTTGTTTAGCTAAGAGGCAATTTCTGGGGTGAGCCTAAGGAGTAGAAGATGAAATTCCAAAAATCTCTCTGGATTTTCTTAGATACCTACCATCTAAATCATCATCTTTCAAGTCTTAACTTTGTAGGGATAAGGATATCAACTGATTTAAGCATCTCCCACATGAAAAAATCTCTCTCTACCAAAGTAAATTAATATCTTCTCTGCATCATCTAGACAACGAGAAGTTAAAGATTTTTTTAGGGTTCCTACACCTAGCATATGTCAAAGGTGAGATATGAATCTAGATCTCATGGATGTAAAGACTGGTTCTCTAGTAGAAAATTAGTAGAAAAACAAGAAAGTTTTTGGAAAATAAGCACAATCCTCTTAATTGGTGAGAACAAATAAACTTTACGTCATAAGAATCTGTGATTCCAAAAGCCTAGATTAACATTGGAGCTAGACGTCATAGTAACTTCCACCCAGTCCTCTCTTCCATCAAGAGCACTAAGAAAATAGACCCTTCCCAAGAAACTGTCACATCCCAAATTGCAAATTCTCCAATAATAAGAGTATTTTATGCATATCCCTGTTTCATTTTCAAATTATGTGCCACACTTCATCAAGTAGCATTTATGAAAGGTATTAAACTATATAAAACTAGTTTACCTTTTTAAAGTAATCTAATTTTTCAATCAAATAATAGCTTTTATGATTTTAAAAACTCTGTATCTAGACAGATATTCTTTAGATTTCAATTTTAACTTTATATTTATCTTTATATTCATGATCCCTTGTAGGTAGGGCAGGAGAAAGTTAAGGTAGTGTGAAGAGGCTCTCTTTATTAAGTAGATAAGGACTGGTCTAGAATCTAGGTGATTTCTGAAGGTACTTTCAAATTTCAATGATTTCTTAGGCAATATCATGGATAAGTCTCAATAGTGTATTGCCTCAAGATATGAATTGCCATACATGACATGGGAATATAACTTACATACAAAGGAACTTGACCTTTAGCAATACATACTTCCACAAATTTAATATTGTGCACTTTTTTGTCTGTGATGCTCCTGACCACTAACAAGTCAGAAGAACTTAAAGTTGTTCACCACAAGACTCATTTGATCTGGAAATGAAATGCAAATATCTTTTCATTGCTTGTCAAATCATGAAGACCTAGAATGGGCATGTGTGAAAAAGAAGCATAATATTTCACTCCCTTATTAATTCCCTGTCATTCATATTAACACAAGAATCCTCTCAAACTCAATCCCAAGGCATCTTCTGACCTTTAACAACTTGCAAGGTTGAATTTTTAACCTTCAACATTTTGAAAAATTCTTCTTTAAACACTTCCTCTGAAAAACTCACAGCTCAAAGAGCTAAAAATGTCTCCTGTAATAGGCACAGCAGAATCGTAACAAACCCTCTTTTTAAAACCAAATAAAGCCTTCCGTGGGGGTGGTTCACCACTTCCCCCTTTTTTTTTAACATACAGGAACTAATTTAGCTGAGAAGATAAAAGCAAAAGCTGCCTACAGATGTAGAAGGAAACTAAACCCTAGAACATAACACGTCTCAGTAACAGGGTGATCTGAACAGCTTTCAGTAAAGAACTTCTCTGACATAAAATGTCACAGATGGAAAACAAGAAGGCTGAAATGTGTTTAATTTGAGAGAAAGAAGACAGTGAAAAAAAAGGCGATTCTAAATTACTATTAGTTACTATTTTGTTTAAATATACTTATTAAATGTATTTTTTCTTAGTCTACTTCTTTATGATGTCAATTTAAAAATAATGAATGTTAAAGATTCAAGAGTATTCCCATAATGTGGTTCAAAATCTTTGATCCTCAATTTCCTCATCTGTAAAATGGGGCTTGAACCAATTGATAGGTTCAAAACTAAATGACCCAGATGGATGTGATATTTCAGATTCATCTTGGTCAATATCTTATCATATCATAAAAAAATCTAGAATTCAGTAAGTTTTCTGGCTTACCTTAGGATAGCTAATAAAAACCAATGTACATCTCAAACTTTTCCCCCATTTGCAGAAAAAATAAGAGGAGACCATTTGATCCAGGTTTTAAAAACTGAAGAGTTTGGAAAAGGCAGAAATAAAGAACAGTGGATATTTCAGTATTACTGGGAATAGCCAGAACAAAGACCCAGAGTTAGCAAATCATGAGGAAAAAGAGGTGAGAAAGGGTAGGCAGCAAGATATAATTCATTATATATATATATATATATATATATATATATATACATATATATATATACATATATATATGTATGTATATATATATTTATTTATATTTGTGTATGTGTGTAAACATATATATAGTCACTCCTGACTTTTCAAGTTTTTTAAATGCTTCATTTTTCTTCTCTTCTAATATTTAAAAATGTTATAGATTAAATTGTTTAGAATATCAAAAAAGCTAAAGTGAAAATAAAGAATAAGGAGAAGAAATCACATAGTAAAAGTAGTATCCCACCTCTGTCACAAGCAGGATATGTGACCCTGGGCAAATCATTTATAAACTCACAGTGCTCTAGGCAATTCTCTAAGATCTAAATTGCAGAGAAATTATCTACCTGCATTAGTAAAGGGAATTTCCTCTTCAAGGAGTTTGGTTTATGTACTAATGAAATCACATGTCTAATCCTTATGCCTATTTCTATATCATTGGTAAAGTACAAATACTTAAAGCTGTACAGCTTTGCTGTTGCCTGAACTCCCTTTAGATTGGGGAGTCTAATTAATTTGAAGGAATATATTCCACTATAAATTGTGAATACCTAGAAAAGGAAATTCTCATTCCCAATGGAGATGGACATGGACATCAATTTTATAAGCATATATAATATTTAGAATTTGGGAATCGAACAGGCCTTAAACAAAAATGGAAATCAAATGAAGTTTCTTTCCAGTATCTCTCACTTTGATTTAATATCATCATCATCACTACCCTAAATGGCAAGTACCTTCATAATACCCTCTCTTTACATAAAATAATTGACAATGTCCCTCCTTTGTTCTAAATCCTTCAGTGGTTCTCTGTTGTCTTGTGGAGAACGTGTGCAACTCAGGCCTTGCATTTCCTTGAGTATCTGCTGCTTGAGGGAAGAAAAAAGATAAGTTGGTGAAGAACAGGATTTCCTTCTCTTACAGTGCAGTTTCAATTTCTAACTCCCACTGCTCTGTTTCTGCCTAATTTCCAGTCTTTGGAGGAAATAGGAGTAGTGAAATAGAACCTCTCATCTGACTGTATGACTTCCATCTCAGGCTTCACTTATCTCCAGGCTAATCTCCAACCTCTTTTTAGAAGGGGAGTGATTCCTTCCACTCAATGATGGGCTATCTCATACCATTAAGGATTCCAAAACCCAGTAGAGATCATCAAATCCATTTCCCATTTCTCACAATCTGATTTCTCATCTCCATTTGCCTAACCCCTCCTACTCCAAAAATTCCAATCAAGTACCACTCTTCCACTGTGCCCTCTGAAATGCCTGTTCCATAGGCAACAAATTTCCTTTCTCCCCAAATCTTTTCCTTTCCCATTCCTTCAGTCTTCTAATTTATACTGAAATTTGGCATCCCATGATTGGTACAGCCTCCCTGGATACTATTTCTATACTGACTTCAACTTCATTTATTCTCCTTAGTCACTGTTCAAGGCAGAAGAGTTGCAATATACCTTATTTCTTACTACTACTTCCAGGTTCTCTCCCTACTTCCCTCACTCATTAATCTTTCCTCCTTTGAGATTCATGTTATTCATCTCCAACACCCAATAAGAAATATAGTAGCTATTGTCTAAAGACCTCCAAGTCATTCCCCTTTTTTTCCTCAATGAGTTCCATATATGGCTCACAATTTTTCCCTCTGGAGAAGCCAAGATGGCAGAGAACTCTCCCCCCCAAAATCGTCTGAATGCCTTTAAATAATGCCATAAAAACATTAATGAAGTGACAAAACACACAAAAATACAGGGTGAAATAATGTTCAAGCTAAAGAAAACTTAGAAGGTTGTCAGGAAAGGCTGAGAGTGAAACAGAGTGCAACAAAGGCTACTTGAGCACAGTTTAAAGCTCAGCAAACAAGGAACAGGTCTTGGGAGCCTGGTAATGGCTGCTGGAGTTCTTAGCCCAGAGATGCTAAGAGGGCCAAACCACTAATCAGAAGGAGATTACAGGGATCTCTTTGTTAACAGTGAAGGCTGAAAAAGACTGTTGCTTTACCCATCCTCAGATCTGGGTCACAGTTCTGGGTGGTATTTCACCTTGAGGAGGACCACTAGCACACCAGAGCCAGTTGGCCACAGTGGAGCAGAAATAATGCTTACAGTTCCAAGGCAGACAAGGGTGCTTGTAGCTGCTCACAGAATGGAGAATAGGCCAGGAGAGCAGTAAACAACTCTCCTCAGATCATATAACTTAGAATAACTGAAAAGTAACAGGTTGCCAAAAATATTTCTGAAAACAGCTGCAAAAAACCCCTGATGTTTGGAACAATGTGTTCTCCTCCCAGGAAGCAGAATCCCACTTTAATGAAGAGTTAAAAGTCAATAAAAAGACTGAAAAAATGAGCAAACAAGAAAAAATTTGACCATAAAGTGACAATGGTGACAAGGAAAATCAAAATATATGCTCAAAAGAAGATTACAAAGTGAAAGCTCCTACATCCAAAGCCACCAAGAAAAATATAAATAAAGCCATGGAAAGGCTCAAAAAGAATTTTTTAAATTAAGTAAGAAAGGAAGAGAAAAAAAATTGAGAAAAAAAGAGAATGAGGCAAGAAAATCATGTAAAAAGAGTCAGCAACTTGGCAAAGGGTATATATATATACATATACATATGTACACACACACACACACACACACAAATATGAATTGGAGAAAATAGCACATTAAGAAACAGACTAGAATTGAGCTGAGGGAGGGGAGTGAAGAGAGAGAGACTGCAGAGCTCTGTCCTCTACCTCTGGAACAAGACTTTGGGGCTCTGACCACATTCAGATCCTGATAGCAGTCTAGGCCCCCCCAAAGAACAGTAGGGCCCCCGTCCACCTCAGCCCCGTGGCAGAGGGGGGCACATATGATTATTCACAGACCAGGAGTGAGGGCAGAGCCTCACACACTGAGGAACCCTTGAGGGAGTGTCCCAAAAGCTCAGGAAGCACCCCAAAACCAGGCTTAGGCTGGGAAAATGAACAAGCAAAGAAACAAGAGGAAGACCATTGAGAAATATATTGCAAATGAGCCCAAGAAGGATCAAAATACTCAGTCTGAAGATGAGGTCCTACATCTAAAGACTCCTGGAAAAACAGAAATTGGGCTCATGCTATGACAGAGCTCAAAAAAGACTTTGAAAATCAAATGAGGGAGTTGGAAGAAAAACTGGGAAAAGAAAGGAGAGAGATGCAGGAAAAACATGAAAATGAAGTCAGCAGCTTAGTCAAGGAAATCCAAAAAAATGCTGAAGAAAATAGCATGCTAAAAACAAGCTTAGGTCAAATGGATAAAACAGTTTAAAAAGTTATTGAGGAGAAGAATGCCTTAAAAAGCAAAATTGGTCAGATGGAAAAAGAGATAAGAAAACTCTCTGAGGAGAACAAACTCTTCAGACAAAAAATAGAATTCAGGGAGATTGATGAATTTACCAGAAATCAGGAATCAATACTTCAAAATCAAAAAAAATGAAAAAATAGAAGAAAATGTGAAATATCTCATTGAAAAAACAACTGATATGGAAAACAGACTTAGGAAAGATAATTTTAAAATTATTGGAATACCTGAAAGTCATGATCAGGAAAAGAGCCTTGACATCATTTTCAAAGAATTACTACAGGAAAATTGCCCTGATATTCTAGAAGCAGAGGGAAAAATAGAAATGGAGAGAATCCACCAACCCCGTGAGAAAGAGATCCCAAAAAACCAACCCCTAGAAATATTATAGCCAAGTTCCAGAACTCCCAAGTCAAAGAGAAAATATTACAAGCAACCAGAAGGATACAGTTCAAATATTGTGGAGCTGCAGTCAGGATCACACAGGACTTAGCAGCAACTACATTGGAAGCTCGTGGGGCTTGGAATATAATATACCAGAAGGCAAAAGAGCTTAGAATGCAGCCAAGAATGAACTACTCAACAAGGCTGAATGTCCTCTTCCAGGGAAAAAGATGGACTTTCAATGAACCAGGGGAATTTCAAATGTTCCTTTTGGAATGGCCAGAGCTGAACAGAAGGTTTGATCTTCAGATACAGGACTCAGGTGAAGCATGGAGACTGGAGGAGAGGGGGAAAATATGAGCGACTTAGTGATGATGAACTGCATGTATTGCTACATAGAAAAATGACACTGATAATACTCATATGAACCTTCTCAGTTAATAGAGCAGGTAGAGGGAGCTTTTATAGTTGAAGCACAGGAGAAAGCTGAATTCGAAGATAAAATATGGTGTAAAAATGGAGTCACTAGAAAAAAGGGAAATGTAATGGGAGAAAGAAAAAGGAGAGGGGGGAATAGGCCAAGATATTTCATATAATAAGATTTTTCTTTATTACAATGAGCTATTGCAATGATATGGAAGGGGAGAGGCAAGGGGGAAATGAAGGAACCTTTGCTCTCATCAGAGGTGGCTAGGAGAGGAAACAGCATACTCAATGGGGTATAGGCATTTGGAGTAAGAAGGAGGGGGGAGAAGGGGGAAGGGGTGGGGATATGAATAAAGGAGGAAAGGATGGACCATGGTGGGAGAGTGGTCAGATATAACACATTTTCTTTTTTTACTTCTTGCCAGGGGCTGGGATTGGATGGAGTGTCCAGGACCATAGGGCCAGGTGGATTCTGGGCCTAAGGGGTGGTAGGGGGGCTCAGGGCCTCTTGGCCCCAGGACCAGGGATCTGTCTGCTGTGCCACTCAGCTACCCTACAGCAGAGTCAGAGTGAAAGGAGAGAGAAAATATAGTACATGGTCGTGGAGAAATAAGAAAGGAGGGAGTTGCGATCAGCAATGGCAATGTTGGAAAATTATGGAAGTAACTTTTGCGATGGACTTAACATAAAGAATGCGACCCACCCATGACAGAGTTATTGGTGTTGGAACAAAGACTGAAGCACATTTTTTATTATTATTATTTGGGGGGAGGGTGCAGGGCAAATGGGGCTGGGTGGCCTGCCTGGGGTCACCATAGCAGGGTGATCTTTGGGTGTCTGAGGCCGGATTTGGGCCCTGGTGCTCCTGGCTCAAGGGCCAATGCTCTGTCTGCCACCCAGCCACCCCTACTATTATTACTATTTTATTTTATGTTGGGTCATTTTTTTCTTCTTTTTGGTTTTTGCAGGGCAGTGGGGATTGGGTGACTTGCATGTCACAAGGCTGGGTGATTGTTGGGTCTACAGGGCTGGATGTGGGTTCAGGTGCTCGTGGCTCCAGAGCTGGTGCTTCATCCATTGCGCCACCTGGCCATACCTACAATTATTATTATTTTTTTTAATTTTAATTTTTTTCTTTCCCCTTTACTTTATCACCCAAGCAAGTTTATATTCATGGGGGGAGGGCTATTTTGTTTACTCTTAAACAAGAATATTTTATTAATGTAAAAAAATTTGTACAAAACGAGAATTAAAAAAATTGAAAAAAAATTGAAAAAAGAAACAGACTAGGTCAAATGATAAAAAGAGATACAAATAACCCATGAAGAGAAGAATGAATAAAAAAATAGAACTGGCCAAATGGAAAAGAGGCACAAAAATTCATTGAAGAAAAAATTTCTTTCTAGCCAAATGGGAAAAGAAATACAAAAGCCTATTGAAGAAAATAATTCCTTAAACATTAGAATTGAGCAAATGAAAGTTACTGATTTTATGAGAAATCAAGAAACAATTAATCAAAACCAAATGAATAAAAAAATAGAAGGCAATGTGAAATATCTCATTGGAAAAAATAAATAATCTCGAAAACAAATCCAGGAAGGGTAAAAAAATCCCATATGTACAAAAGTATTCATAGCAGCTCTTTTTTGTAATGGCAAAGAATTGGAAATGGAGGGGGATGCCCATCAATTGAGGAATAGCTAAATAAATTGTGATTATATATGTGTGTGGATGTGTTTTATGTCTGTGTGTGTGTGTGTGTGTGTGTGTGTGTGTGTGTGTGTGATAAACTCTATTGTTCTATAAGAAATCATGAGGGACAGGATTTCAGAAAAGCCTGAAAAGACTTGCATGAACTGATGCTGAGAGAATTGAGCAGGACAAGAAGAACAGTATACACATTAACACTAACATGGGATCATGATCAATCATGATGGACTTGTTTCATTTCAGCAGTAAAATGGTCAAAGACAGTTTTAAAATACTTGCAATGGAGAATGCCATCCATGTCCAGTGAAGCAAATGTAGAGTTTAAATAAAGTTAAAAAGATATTATCTTCAATTTTTAATTGAAGTCATGTATTACTGATGCTGAGTGAAATGAGGAGAACCAGAAGAACATTGTATCCCCTAACAGTAACATGGGAGTGATGATCAAACTTAATGGACTTGCTCATTCCATCAGTTCAACAATCAGGCACAGTTCGGAGGTATCTGTGATGGAGAATACCATCTGTATCCAGAGAAAGAATTGTGGAGTTTGAACAAAGACCTTTAATTTTAAAAAACTGCTATCTTATTATGTAATTTTGCTATCTCTTCTTTATTTTTATTCTTAAGGATAGGATTTCTCTCTCATCACATTCATCTTAGATCAATGTATACCATGGAAACAATGTAAAGACTAACAGATTGCCTTCTGTGGGGTGAGGGGAGCAAAGCAAGATTGGGGAAAATTGTAAAATTCAAAATAAATAAAATCTTTCTTTTAAAAAAAGTAGTCATGTATTATGCCATTTTTCCTTCTCCTAATCTTTCTTTCTTCCATTTGTATCTGATTTTTCTCTCACAATATGTTCAATAACAATCTATGTTTAGCATGGCTATAAATATAGAACTTAAATCAGATTATTCTGTCACAGGGGAAGAAGGAGGCAAGGGAGGAGGGAGAAAAATTATAAAACTCAAAACCTTGCAAAAATGATTGCTAAAAACTATCATTGCATGTAGTTGGAAAAAAATAATTAAATAATTAAATATTTAAATGAAAAATTTTATAAAAGGAAAATAGATCCAGGATAATTTTTAAATTATTGGGCTAACTGAAAACCATGATCAAAAAGAGGGACCCAGACATCATCTTTCAAGAAATTATGAAGGAAAATTGCCATGTTACTCTATAACCAGGAAGTAAAATAGCAACGGAAAGAATACACCAATCACCTCCTAAAAAGTTCTAAAAATGAAAACTCCTAGGAATATTATAGTCAATTCCAATGTTCCCATGTCAAGAAGAAAATATTGCAAGAAGCCAGAAAGCAGTCAGTATAACACAATATCTACTAGCTTCTATATTAAAGGATTCGAAGTCTGGGAATATTGATTTTTCAAAGGGAAATCAAGAATCACCCTGAAAAACTGAGTATAATCCCTTGGGGATGAGTGGTGATGGGTGGGGGGGAAGGAAATGGACATTCAAAGAAATAGAGGACTTTGGGCGGAGCCAAGATGGCAACAAGGAAGGATCGAGTCTTAGGCACTGTCTGATAAAACTTCTAAACTAAGGTCTCTAACTATACTTTCGAGAGACAGAACCCACAAAGGGGACCCAGAGAGGCAGTTTTCCTACTCAAGGTAACCTGGAAAATAGCAGAAAGCCTCTATTCCCCGGGGTTGGAGGGGCAGCCCGCCAGAGTGAAAGAACTTTAGCCTTCCAGAGGCAGCCCCAGGGTGCTGGGAGCCCCAGCTCACAGCAGCGGGGGAGTCTCCTGAGCTACATCCCGGGGAGCACCAAGCACAAAGTGAGGGAACAGTGGGTGACCTCTGCCAGAGCAAGCACATGGAGCCCAGCCCTCACGGCACACAGCAAGCAGAGTGGTTTTTCGGCAGCCCAGATCCAGGAACAGAAGCAAGGGGAGCCGTTAAGCAGGAGCCTCCAGGGCATGAGCCCATTGAGCTGAGGGGAAGGGAGTGAAGAGAGACTGCAGAGCTCTGTCTCTGGCCCTGGAACATGACTCTGGGGCTCTGAATACATTGAGATACTGATCACAATCTAGGCCCCCACACAGAACAGCAGCGGCCCCCTCCACCTCAGGCCCATGGCAGCTGGGAGCGCATATGGTTATTCACAGACCAGGAGGGAGGACAGAGCCTCACACACTGAGACCCTTGTGGGAGTGCCCCAAAAGCTCAGGAAGCACCCCAAAAACAGGCTTAGACTGGGAAAATGAGCAAGCAGAGAAAAAAGAGGAACACCATTGAGAAACACATTATCTATGATCCCAAGAAGGATGAATATACTCAGTCTGAAGATGAGGAAACACAAGCTCCTGCATCTAAAGACTCCCAGAAAAACAGAAACTGGGATCAGGCTACAACAGAGCTCAAAAAAGACTTTGAAAATCAAATGAGGGAGTTGGAAGAAAAACTGGGAAAAGAAAGGAGAGAGATGCAGGAAAAACATGAAAATGAAGTCAGCAGCTTAGTCAAGGAAATCCAAAAAAATGCTGAAGAAAATAGGCATGCTAAAAACCAGCTTAGGTCAAATAGATAAAACAGTTCAAAAAGTTATTGAGGAGAAGAATGCTTTAAAAAACAAAATTGGCCAGATCGAAAAAGAGATAAGAAAACTCTCTGAGGAGAACAAACTCTTCAGACATAAAATAGAAGTCAGAGAGATTGATAAATTTACCAGAAATCAGGAATCAATACTTCAAAACCAAAAAAATGAAAAATTAGAAGAAAATGTGAAATATCTCATTGAAAAAAACAACTGTTGGAAAACAGACTTAGGAAAGACAATTTAAAAATTATTGGAATACCTGAAAGTCATGATCAGGAAAAGAGCCTTGACATCATTTTCAAAGAATTACTACAGGAAAATTGCTCTGATATTTTATAAGCAGAGGGAAAAATAGAAATGGAGAGAATCCACCAACCCCGTGAGAAAGAGATCCCAAAAAACTAACCCCTAGAAATATTATAGCCAAGTTCCAGAACTCCCAAGTCAAAGAGAAAATATTACAAGCAACCAGAAGGACACAGTTCAAATATTGTGGAGCTGCAGTCAGGATCACACAGGAATTAGCAGCAACTACATTGGAAGCTCGTGGGGCTTGGAATATAATATACCAGAAGGCAAAAGAACTTAGAATGCAGCCAAGAATGAACTACCCAACAAGGCTGAATGTCCTCTTCCAGGGAAAAAGATGGACTTTCAATGAACCAGGGGAATTTCAAATGTTCCTTTTGGAATGGCCAGAGCTGAACAGAAGGTTTGATCTTCAGATACAGGACTCAGGTGAAGCATGGAGACTGGAGGAGAGGGGGGAAAATATGAGCGACTTAGTGATGATGAACTGCATGTATTGCTACATAGAAAAATGACACTGATAATACTCATATGAACCTTCTCAGTTAATAGAGCAGGTAGAGGGAGCTTTTATAGTTGAAGCACAGGAGAAAGCTGAATTCGAAGATAAAATATGGTGTAAAAATGGAGTCAATAGAAAAAAGGGAAATATAATGGGAGAAAGAAAAAGGAGAGAGGCAATCGGCCAAGATATTTAATATAATAAGATTTATCTTTATTACATTATATTGCAATGATATGGAAGGGGAAAGGCAAGGGGGAATGAGGGAACCTTTGCTAGTAGAGAAAACAGCATATATACTCAATGGGGCATAGACATCTGGAGTAAGAAGGAGGGGAGAGCAGGAGGAAGGGGTGGGGATGTGAATAAAGGAGGAGAGGATGGACCATGGGGGAAGAGTGGTCAGATATAACACATTTTTTTTTTACTTCTTGCAAGGGACTGGGCCTGGAAGGCCTGTCCATGACCATAGGGCCAGGTGGATTCTGGGCCTAAGGGGTGGTAGGGGGGCTCAGGGCCTCTTGGCCCCAGGACCAGGGATCTGTCTGCTGTGCCACTCAGCTACCCTACAGCAGAGTCAGAGTGAAAGGAGAGAGAAAATATAGTACATGGTAGTGGAGAAATAAGAAAGGAGGGAGTTGCGATCAGCAATGGCAATGTTGGAAAATTATGGAAGTAACTTTTGCGATGGACTTAACATAAAGAATGCAACCCACCCATGACAGAGTTGTTGGTGTTGGAACAAAGACTGAAGCACATTTTTTATTATTATTATTTGGGAGAGGGTGCAGGGCAAATGGGGCTGGGTGGCCTGCCTGGGGCCACATAGCAGGGTGATCTTTGGGTGTCTGAGGCCGGATTTGGACCCGGGGGGCTCTTGGCTCAAGGGCCAATGCTCTGTCTGCCACCCAGCCACCCCTACTATTATCACTATTTTATTTTATCTTGGGTCTTTTTTCCCCTTCTTTTTGTTTTTTGCAGGGCAGTGGGGGATCGGGTGGCTTGCATGTCACATGGCTAGGTGATTGTTGGGTCAACGGGGCTGGATCTGGGCTCGGGTGCTTGTGGTTCCAGGGCTGGTGCTTCGTCCATTGCACCACCTGACGATACCTACAATTATTACTATTTTTTATTTTAATTTTTTTCTCTCCCCTTCACTTTATCGCTCAAGCAGGTCTATATTCGGGGAGGAGGGGGTATTTTGTTTACTCTTAAACAAGAATATTTTATTAATGTAAAAAAACATTTGTACAAAATGAAAATAAAAAAATAAAATTAAAAAAAAGAAATAGAGGACTTTAATGCATTCTTGATGAAAAAGCCAAAATAGAAAATCAAATACAAGTCTCAAGAACATTAAGAAGGTAAACAGGAGAGAGAAATTATAAGGCACTCAATAATGTTAAACTACTTACTTTCCTACATGGAATGATATGATACTTGTAACTCACTAAGACCTTTCTCTATTAGGGCAAAAAAGTGGGGAGAGAGAGAGAGAGAGAGAGAGAGAGAGAGAGAGAGAGAGAGAGAGAGAGAGAGAGAGAGAGAGCCAAAGGCATAGGTAAGAGTTGAATATGAAGGAATTATAAATAAAAATATTAAATTAAAGGGTGTGATGGGAATGCACTGGGGAAAAGGGAAATGAAAGGTGGAATGGGTTAAATTATCTCATTAAAAGAGGGAAGAAAAAGCTTTTACAGAGAGGATAAGTTGAAGGATATTTTTTCCTTTTGTTCTGATTCTTTAACAACATGATTAATATGGAAGTATGGTTAACATAATTATATTTGTATCACCTCATTAGATTTATTCATTATCAAGTGATGGGACAGAGGGAAGAAAATATGGAAATGAAAATTATAAAAATGAATGTTGAAAACTATCACTGCATGTGGTTGGAAAAATTAATACATTTATTTTTTAAAAGTACTGCATATAATGTGACAGCAATATTGTAAGAGGATCAGCTGTGAATGACTTACTATTCTCAGTAATACAATGATCCAAGACAATTCTGAAGGACTTATGATGAAATATTGTATCCATTCCCAGATAAAAAACCTGATAGTATCTGAATATAAATAGAAAAATACTTTTTCGTTTTTTTACATTTTATGTTTTTCTTGAGTTATTTTTTCTTTTGGGACTATGTCTTCTTTCACAATAAGACTAATACAGAAATATGTTTTGCTTAGCTACACATGAATAACCCATATTAAATTGCTTGCTTTCTAAATGAAAGGGGTGTGGAGGGAGGCAGGGAAAGAATTTGGAAATTAAAGTTTGAAAAACAAATATTTAAAAAATGTTTACATGTAACAGTAAAATTAAACTATTAAACAATTTTTTTCTCTCCTCCCCATTTCCTGACCTAAGAGTACTAGGGGATTTTAACATAGATATTGAGTCTTTCAAAAAATCTTAATAACTCATGTCTGTCCTAAAATCTACTCATTTCCTACTTCATGTGACCTACTCCATTTTAGCCACATATAAAGATAGGTGTAGCCTTGATCTTACCATCACCCACAAATATACCACCTCTTGTTCAAGACTGAAATCCCATTATCTGACCATAATCTGTTGGCTTTTCACTTCTTCCCCTGCCTTCTCTTGTAAAGCCTACTCTTTGTTCTCACCATAACCTCCAATCCCTTTACTCCTCAGTTTTCTCCCAAGTAATCTCCCCTTTACTAGCCAATCTTTCCTCTTTTCCCTCTTGATTCTTTAGTGAATCAACTTATTCTATACTGTCATCCTCTTGCATCCCTAATCATTTCTCCAATTGTGTCTTCCTAAACCTCAAAGGCCTAACTTTTTGATATCAATCACTGCCTTCACTTCTAAACATGCATAGCTGAAAGACAGTGGAAAAAAATTACACAACCATTCTGACTGGTTCCACTACAAATTTGTTAAACAACCTCAACTAGGTCCTTCCCTGCTACTAAAAACAATTTTTACTATGCCTGTCTTATTAACTTATGATCACACTGTCCACAGCAATGGACTTCCTCAAACCTGCCATGGCTCCTTCTCTCCCCACCCTCTCAGCCAAGAACTTTGCTTTAATTTTTGCAGGGGGGAAAACGAGACAATTTGCCATAAGCTTCCTCTTCTCTCCCCTTATTTATTTCATGTAATTCATATTACATTCAGTCTTCTGCTACTATCTCCTCCATCCCTTTCTCATAGGGAATCCCATTCTATCCCATTCCACCCAATAGATTTCTCTTTCTATCATCCTCACTGTATAACTTATTTTCAGTGTTTCCCTGTCTACTGGCTTCTTCTCTCATATTTACAAACATGCTTATGTTTTCCCTATCCTAAAAGAAACTTTCACTTGATCCTTCTCTCCCCTATGATTTTTATCCTATATTTCTTCTAGTTCTGTGGCTAAAGACCTTGAAAGCCATCTACAAGTTTCTCTACTTTCTCTTGTCACTCTCTTCTTAAGCCCCTACAGTCTGACTTCCAACCTCACTATAATACTGAAACTGCTCTCACCATTACCAATGACCTTAATTACCACATCCAATGGCCTTTTCTTAATCTTCCTTCTCTTAAACCTATTTACAGCATCCTTCCTGCTGATGACCACCCCTCCTTGATATTATCTGCTCTCTAGACTTTTGGGACACTGAAGTCTCCTAATTTTCCTTTAATCTATCTGCTATTCCTTCTGTCTCCTTTTATGGGTCCTTTACTAGATTAGATCATGCTTCTAACCACAGCTATCCCATAGAATTCTGCCCTGAGCCTTCATCTCTTCACCTTCCATTCTATTTCACTTGAAGTCTTCATCACTTACCATGGATTGAATTATCATCTCTATGTTGATGATTCTCAAATCTACCTATTCTACCTTGTCTTCTCTGCTGAAGTCCAAAATTCTCATCTCCATTTGCCTTTCAGGTATCTTGAATTAGGTATCCAATAGAAATCTTAAACTCAACATATCCTGGTCTTTCCTATTATTACAGAGGCAGACCAACCTCCTAGGTCCTTAGTCTTGGAAAAATAAGTGTCACCCATGATACCTCATTGTCTCTCATCCCCAATATCCAATCTATTGCAAAGGCCATTGTTCAAAGTCAATTTCACCTTTTCACCGTCTCTTGAATATGTCCCCTTCTCTCTTCTGAATATCAACAGTCAATTTAGACCCTCATTAAATCATATATGGTTTACTTCAAAAATCTGCTGGTATGTCTATCAACCTTGAGTTTCTGTCCCCCTCCAATCCATCCCAAAGTGGAGTTTCAACTAGGTCATCCCCTACTCAATAAACTATTGACTCCTTATTGCCTTCAGGATCAAATACAAAACCCTCTGTTTGGCATTCAGAGACATTCATAACCTAGTCCCCTTCTACCTTTGCAATCTTCTTACTCCTTACTTTCTAAACAGATGATGACTAAGTTCAGTTGAATAATCAGAAGTCAAGCAGAGACAAAAAATTTCAAACCCCAAGTCAAAATAAGGCTTTATCCATCATTATTGGGAAATGGAGTTTTTAAAAGGATTCATGCTAGAAGGCAATGATTAAGAGTGTGGTACCAAGCTAGGGTAAAGCTTGTTTCTTCAGAAAGTAAAAGCTTACTCTAAGCAAGGTTTATAAAACAAACCAAGAAAAAAAAGACAAAACCCTTCCTGACCCTTTTTGAAGGAAAGCTCATTATTGCAAGGAGTCAAAAACAAAACAAAATGGGAAGAGAAAGAAAGAAAAGAAAGAGATAAGGAGGAAGTAGCATCTCAAGTCAAAAATCAGAAGCTGGAAACAGCAAGAAACTCTACAATTTCATGTCCAATGGAGTTTCATTTGGGAGTAACCATAAGACCAACAGAACACAGACAAACAGCAGAACACTAATAATTAAGTTGAGAAGTGTGTAAAGCCCAATGAATAATACATACTCAATACAGTCTGTCAGATTTACTGACATAGAAGGTCTTACATGAGGAACAGGCCCTGTGAGAGCAGCACAGTTTTTATCACTAGAAGATATTGGTTGTGGCAGAAATATGAGTTGCCTATCCATAAATGAGCCTCTACACATGGGCCCTGAGGATATATTTTTCCTATGAAAATTTCATTTACATGCAACTGTGATTTCTATTGCCAGTAATGTTATGGTATGTGTGTGTGTGTGTGTGTTAGTGTGTCCTGGTTTCATGGGGAAAGGTGGCAAAAGATTTATGTAATTCACTGAATTCCCTTTCTTTGAACTAATTATGTCTATCCTAAACACACCAGTAGAGGCTGATGATCTATGGTTTTAAGTGGATGTGATCCCATATAGTACCTTAAACTGTGGGCAGCTTTGTCAAGGGGATTCTCTTAGCAAAATACAGAATGAATCTCAGTGCAAAGGTAAAGCTTCTCAATTTCAGAGAGAAAAGAGCTATCAAGAAGACAAGGATATGGGGAAAGATAGGTACCACAGTGGATAGAGGAGCACTGCCCTGGAGTCAGAAGGACCTGAGTTCAAATGCAACTTCAGACACTAGATACTTACTAGCTGTGTAACCTTGGACAAGTCACTTAACAAAAAAAAGAAGAAAGAAGAAAGAAAAAGAAGAAGATGATGATGATGATGATGATGATGATGGTGATGAAGTAAGCAATGTTGAATAAGTAGAATAGAGAAGAAATGTGATTTGGGAAATTGTCTCCTCAAATGTATATCTAATTAAATGCCTATTAACAATACAAGAAGATCCTTCCATTTTCATCCAGAATATTCCCTTGCAGGTTTTTATGAGTTTGGAAAGACCTTTTTTCAAAGGAAGAAAATTATTTCTTTTTTCTTTTTTTAGGTTTTTACAAGGCAAATGGGGTTAAGTGGCTTGCCCAAGGCCACACAGCTAGGTAATTATTAAGTGGCTGAGGCCAGATTTGAACTCAGATACTACTAACTCCAGGGTCGGTGCTCTATCCACTGCACCACCTAACCAACCCCCAGAAAATTATTACTGATAAAATTTTGCATATTGAACTCTCTCTTACCTTGAAGAGAACAAGACCATGGGATATTATGTTAGAAAAACAAAAGCAAATGCATATAATTTTATGTGGATGTATTTGAAATATGGAGTTCTCCATTTAATTCACTTGAAATGAAATGTGACACATTAATTTTCACCTCCCATTCTCCCTTCACTGTACAACCAAGTATTATCCATACTTTGGGAAAAAAGGACAAAGCACATCAAAGGTATATTACCCAGGTAATCATAGGTAGAAGTATGAAGAGCTGCCCCCTAGATCTGGGATTCTTAACCTGGGAACCATAGGTGTTTATGTGTGTATTTCCATGGATAAAGAGAGAGAGAGAGAGAGAGAGAGAGAGAGAGATATGTATGCTATATAGATATCTATGCATATACATGTGCACATATGAATACATGTATATATGTCTATAAATACATGTATATGTAAACTATATTTAAATGGGATTCATTTCCATGGTAGTGCTATGTATTTTGTTTTATGCATTTAAAAACATTGAGAAGTCCATAGGATTCATCAGACTGTCAAAAGAGGTCCATTACCCTGAGTATTAAAAACACCTGTTC
Source organism: Macrotis lagotis (assembly GCF_037893015.1). Taxonomy (NCBI): domain Eukaryota; kingdom Metazoa; phylum Chordata; class Mammalia; order Peramelemorphia; family Peramelidae; genus Macrotis; species Macrotis lagotis. Next base: position 229,533,508 of record NC_133666.1, on the reverse strand, counting down.
TAAAGGAAAGGGAAGGATTCTTCTACAGAAACAAACTTTTAAATCCTGACTTCAAAGACGTCTACAATTGTTCCTAATCTAGAACACTTGAGCAGAGTCCTATTTTTCTAAGTAAACTTCCCAAGGGGAAAAAAAAGCTATCCATTTTAAATAGCAAACAAGCAACATTCAGTACTCACCAGTTCTCCAACCTCATGGAATTTTTCTGGATGGCATTATTTCACCTTATTAGGTAACCCTCACTGAGACAAATTCCCAGAGTGGGAATCTTCCCCTTGGTTCTCATTTGTGAAAGGAAACACAGACGCTGCAGACTAATACATACCTTTCTAAAACTGTACAAACTAAATTAAAAGGATACATTATCAAAGTTAAGCAAAAGACACAGAAATGTTCACAAAATCTTTGAACTTTTGAAAAGGTTTGAAAATTTTGTTTTTAAGTTATTTCATCAAGGAGGCAGGGGCAGCTAGGTGGCTCAGTGGATAGAGCCCCAGCTCTGGAGTTAGAAGAACCTGAGTTCAAATTTGAACTCAGATATTTAATAACTACCCAGCTGTGTGACCTTGGGCAAGACACTTAACTCCATTGCCTTGCAAAAAGAAAAAAAAATAAATGTAAGCAAATTGGTTAAGCGATTGGCCCAGAGTCACAGGACTATTAAGAGCCTGAGTAAGAGTTCACTAAGAGACCAGATGTCAACTCAGATTTTCTTGACTCCTCAAGGGTTACATTATCCACTACGCCATCCAACTGCCCTATTTGAATTTAGGTTTTCATTTTGTTTTCTCTACATTCAAATGGCATTCTGAAAATATTTTTCTTTTTCATGTTTGAATTTGAGTACTTGATCTGGGAGCAGAGACCATATTATTTCTGCCTCTTAAACACATGCATGGTCTGAATAAAATAATTTTAGGGTTGTTTTTTTTTTTACCTCCTGTTGTGGAGGCTTAGTTCAAACATTTCCAAAGGCTCAGAAGTTATCTCTCCTGTATTTAGATTTGAACAGTTCATCCCTCCTAAAGACAGCTTTGTAAATTGTGATACGATAAGCTTTCTCTGCCGACAAATCCCTTAAGAAACATATCGCACTGCATTTCCAATGACTGCAATTTGTCATAGCAGCAAGAAGTGACTCTTTGTATATTTACATATATACTAGAATGTTCCATAACTTGAAAATTTTATTTTAGCAATCTGCTAGCATGACACAAGGCTTTGCTCTGAAGTTTAACAATGTTAATTTTCCTGCAATTTTATTTTCAGATATTACTTTAAAAGTCCAAATGCTATGAACCACTGGTAAATACTCATTTTCCCTTTAGTGAACTTAGTTCACTAAATTAAATTAAAAAACTAATTCCTAATGCTCATTCCCTTCTCCATCGTTTTTGCCTTCCCACACCCCTAATATATAAAATTAGAGAGTTGAATTAATGAAACAATTCTCAAACTTTTGGGACCCTTTTATATATTTTTAAAAAGGTTGAAGATGACAAAGAGTTTTAATTTGTGTAAGTTATATTTATTTAAATAACCTTAATTTTTCTCTTGGTGCTCTAAGCATTCCCCAGTTCCTTTTCTGAATCTCCATTCAAGTCACTCCCCCATATCTTGAGTAGGCTCTGGTCCGAATTATCTTCTCCTTTCTCTTTACTACACCCTTGATGAATGCAACAGTTTTCATGTGTCCCAATTATCATCTTTTTGTTTATAACTTCCATAATTCCAACAGTCAATTGAACTAGAAGTCTCATAGATATCTCCAAGTCATTATTCCTCTCTTCTGAACTATCCTATTTCTATCAAGATTATAGTTTTTTTTTCTCTAGTCAGGAAGATCCACAATGATTCTCCCTCTGTCATTCCATAGATTCAAACAATTGCCAAAGCATGTCATTTCTTTCTCTAAAATATCATTGCATCTATCACCCTTTCTCTAATCATATAACTGCCACACTAATTCATCACTTCTCATCTATTTACTAATTTATTATTGAAACAGCCTCCTAGTTAATCTCCCTTTCTTAAATATCTCCCTACTTCAATCTATATTCCATACAACTGGAAAGTAATTTTCCTAAAGCATAGAAGCTTTTCACTTACCTCACCTCCCACTCTTCAATTAACATATTCCAAGTAGACCCTTTATTCTCTAAGATCAAAAATTTCTCTGGTACTTAAACTCTTCATGATCTGGCCTCTTTCTATCTCTCTAGACCTTCTAGAATCTTTAGCTAAACTTAAGTCATTCTGGCCTTCCTGCTCTTCACAGAGGACAGTGTCTCCTTTGTAATGCTTAGCATGCCCTTCCTCTCACCTGCCCTTTCCAACATTCCTCTATCAATAGATTTGAGCCTTATCAGTTGCCCTCAATCCAGTTTTTAGCCCATCCACTGAGACAGTTTTATCACAGTACAGCTACTGTTCATGCTACAGCTTTTTGGGCCACAAATGAAAATTGGGCAGCAGGTGGGCACCAAAAGGATGAGTAGCCCTGAAAAGAACTGTGCAAGCTCTCACACCAGAGCTGCTAGTCTTCCTTGAACATCCCATACACCCAATGGTAATAATATCAGTAGTTCCTACTCCATATAATAAAAAGAAACTCATATGAACTTAAAAGTTTTTTTAAAAATCCATTTGTATCATCACCATTATTATTCCCCTTTCTTCTGAAGTTTTTTTTTTCTCTCCCTTACACACATAGAAATATGTTCTTGGAATGGACTTGTTTTTATACTATAACTTAAATGCTCACAACATCAAGTAGCTTGAATACTCACACCATGAAGTCAATCAGTCCTAAAGAATCAAACATCTAAGGGGTTAGCTAGGTGGTTCAATGGATAGAGCACCAGCTATGAAGTCAGGAGGATCTGAGTTCAAATCCAGTCTCAGACATTTAATAATTACTGATTTGTGTGACCTTGGGCAAGTCACTTAACTCTATTGTCTTGCAAAACAAAAAAGAATCAAACATCTAGCTGAAGTGCATAGTCAGACAGGGTTAGTCATTATAGCCGTTATGATTTCTTCCCTTGAATTTGGTCACAAGAGAAACTTTTCCATAAATCAGGAGGAGTCATAGTCTTGAAGAAATGAGTTAATGACAAAGCAATGCTGTCTTCTTCCTAAAAATCACTTTGTATTTACTAAGAGTGGATAAATGACCTTGTTAGGAAACAAGGTTCACAAACAGTTAGAAGGAGCCTCATTTGTCAACTAGTCTATCTCCCGACCTAAGATATGAATTTGGACTTCTATAGAGGCAGACCGGAGTAGTGAATATTGTGTCATGAGAATTAAGTTTGAACCTACCTCAGAAAGGTCTTATATGTGTGATCATGAGCAAGTAACTTTGCTGGACCTCAGCTTCCTCATATGTAAAATATTGGGAAATAATATTTAGAATAATTATTTTACTGGATTGTCTGTGATAAAGTCTTTGCCTACCTTTCATTGCTATATAAACATGCTATTATTACTCTTTCATAAATCATATAATTTTAGAGTGGGGCAAGACTTGGAATATCACCTAATTTTACAAATCAGGAAACTAAGGCTCAGGAAAGTATCAATGGCAGAATTTGAACCCATATCTTCTGAAACTAGAGTTAACTATCTTTCTATTTTATTGTTCCTCCTTTCAGTGAAGTAAACTTATCTAAGACCCCACAGCTAATAGCAGAGGCAAGACTAGTAGCAGGGCAATTTAAAGAAGCCTAGTAGCAAAGAGGAGAGAAAGTTGGACTTGGAGTCAGGAAGGGAAATGGACATGAGGGAACTAATTAAATGGATTCCAAGGTCCTTTCTTATTCTTAATCCTATGCTCTATCCAAGAGATCCTATGATCAGTCTCAACTTTTCTTCTACAATCTTAGACAAATCACTTCACCTAGTTAAATGACACCGGACCTTGGAGAATGGAAGATGTGAGTTCAAATCCAGTCTCAGATATTTAATACTTGTTGACTTTGAGCAAGTCAATTAACTATTGTCTGCCTCAATTTCCTCAACTATAAAAAAATGTGACTAATAAAGCACCAACTTCACATTATTGTCATAAGGATCAAATGAAGAAATATTTGTGAAATGCTTAGCATAGTGCTTGGCTTGTAATGACCACTTAAATGCTTGTCTGTTTCTTTACCATCTTTGCCTCCCCAATCTTCCAAATTTCCATATTAGAGGGTTGAACTAGTTCAGTAGTCCTCAAATTTGGAGGACTCCTTTACATTTAAAAAAGGGTGAAGAAGAAAAAGAGCTTTTGTTATGTGGGTTATATTATTGATATTTGCCATATTAGAAATTAAAATGTCTTAATATTATTATGAAAATAGTATTTACTTTCTTAATCCCCTAAAAGAGTAGCTGGGACTCCCAAAAGACCTCAAAGCACACTTTGAGAACCACTGAGCCAACTGACCTTGAAGGTCTCTTCCTCTTCACCTTTGATGATCTTTTTGTCTTCTGATGCAGAGAAGACCACTTTCATGGATTCATCTTTGCCTTTTTATGGATATAAATATAATTTCATACTAAGTCCTTATGTGTGTTGGGTTAATTGAAAGTGAAAAATATCCAAATACTAATGTGAAATATATCAAAAACTCTGTCACCAGAGCTACTTCCTTGTGTGTATGTGTTTTTTAATTCTTCTTCTTTTATCACTTTTGTCAGGCCCATGTTTCTCATTCATTAGTTACTGTGAAAATCAGCAGACTTTTCTCAAATGAGATTTCAATTTGCTGCCATCACAATTTCACTGCCCATAGCTGAAATAACTTAAAGCATCTACAGAATAACTAACTGGAGAGATATGTAAATAATCTGCCACAGGCAGACAGTGGCCAGGATTGTTTGTCTAAAAATGGCCTTAGGTCAGCAAGCAGGATGATGTTCTTTCAACCTCTTACCACCCCTGTTTTTTGCCATAGGCTGACCTCTAACAGGATATGAATTTGACTGCACTGTGACTACATTACAATATGCATGAGGATTTTTTAATTAATTAAAGTCATAAGTCACAACCCATACTTCACTTATTCTCATTTTTAAGTCTGTTCTCGGAGTGAGTTTTTTTTACCTATTGTTTTAAATTTTAAAAATAACTTCTTCTCTACAAGAAAATTAAACAAGCTAATATTCATTAAAGAAGTAGTTATTCCAATGAGGTAACTATCTACCTACTGATAAGAAAATGGCTTCTGGTTTGAAAAAAAAATCGGATCTTATCAAATTACTCATAGGCAAAAGATATATGATTCATTCCCAGAAGGAACTGAAACATTTGGATATTTCCTGAAATCTTAAACTTTTAAAATTGCTTCTATAGAGAACAGATACAGCACATCCCTAAAAATATGCTCACACAATGCTAAGCTCATATTCTTCCTTTTATAACATAGATTTTTCATTATGACTGATAATGGATTAATTCTGAAACTATTACACATTCAGCATCTAAGTACTTCAGGTCCTCCACTGTAGTTTCTTGCATTCAAGGAAATGATATGACTTTTTTTGATATGGAGGCACAATGTGAATGAAACTCCTTAATGTGGGTACAACTATTTAGATTGTGGAGATCATATAAAAGGAGAAAATATCCTTAACAGGAAGATGGGCTCTAGAAAGCTTTCTTTCTATTCTGGGTTACAACAATAGACTGATCCTATGGGATAACCAAATCAGCTTTTAAAGGCGAATAAAGGAAAGAAAAATGAAGAAAAATAAAATAAATTTGGTATCTAGCTCAGACAAAGAATTCAATCAATTTCTTTTTGTCAGTCAATGCAGCTAGAAAATTTTAAGAGAAACATGTCATAATAGGAGGAAGGAACATTAAGTTTTAAGTCTTGTCTCTGATATAGACTGGCTGCATGAGCCTGGACAAGTCTTGTTACCTCTCAATATCCTAATCAGCTCCATAGCATCTAAGTTACACAGAAGATTCCAATCTGTACCAGTCTAATATCAACAACAACAACAAAAAGATATCTTAAAAAGTCAGGATTGAAATGCATGTCTTTAGACTCTAAAACAAGTAAAATCTCCAGTATTCTCTCCTGTTTCCCCTCTATTTTGAAATCTCTACCTACCTCAGAAAGAGAATTCAATATGCTTCCCTAATAGAAGTATTATCATTCTCCCTGCTCCAAAAATAAAAATCTATTAGTTCTATTAATTGACCAGTTGTTGATAAAACAACCACACATTGTAAACTCTAAGTGATGCAACCTGCTGGAGAAAGAAATTCTCTAAATGTTCTTAGTAGTGAAGGCTAAATTTTTCTCCCAAAGTAATTAATAGTCCATTGTATCTCATGGTTGAAAGTACATTATACACTGAACAAACATGGACATTCAGCACTCTGCCACTATAGTTTCTTGAAGAAGAGTGTTCATGCATGTCCTTTAGAAATAGTGAACTTGCCATTATTATTTAGTTAACTTTCTTTAGCAAGTTATACTTAGGGTAGGGTTGCCTCTGGTTCTGCCTCCCACCAGTGATTGCTAACTATAATATTCATCTGTCTGATTTCAAAATTTTCAAACCTACCCAAGGGTACCCAAAGTCTTACATAAAGGAAAAGAAGTCAAGACTGAACCTTTACAAGGGTGTAAATGTATCCAAGATTGGTATAAAAGTTCAGACTCAGCTTCCAGGGCAGACTGAGAAGGTGCTCAGCAGAAACTAAATGAGGTGGCTATGGGGACATCTAAATTAATGGGGTTAATTCTTGAGAAAGGCTCTTAAAAAGAGGTAAGAAAGGGGAAAGAATAGGAGAAAATTCTTTTAAGGCTTCTGTCTCTAACATCACTACCCTTTAATGGGAGGATAAATAGAGCCAAATGAGACAAGGGATACTAAAACTTCCCACAGTTTGTACTCTCAACTAGTCAAAGACAAACTACTAATTGAATTGTATATAAGAAAAGTTAATAGACTCATAGAACTGGAAAGGATATCAGAAATCACATAGCCTGATTTTACAGAAAAGCCTACTGATTTTGCCAAAGAAGAAACTTAAGTGCAGAGAAGTTAAGGGATCTGCCCAAGGTCACATAAGAATTAATGTCAGAGATGGGATTCAGTCTAGATCCTCAGATTCCAGAGCCAGGACTTGTCTAGTACATTATGAAATGGAACCAATTACTGAGCCAATATAGATCCAGAGATACATACATACACACACACACACACACACACACACACACACACACACACTGAGATGGTGTTCTCTCATAAAATTGGTGCTGTTCAGTCTTGGCAGAAAAATGGTTTGTCATTCTCTTCTCCAGTTCATTTTACAGATGAGAAAATTCAAGCAAATAAGGTCAAGTGGCTTGCCCAGTGTCACATACCTAGTTAGTAACTGAGACTAGATTTGAATTCAGGACTTCCTGATTCTAGGCCTGTACTCTATGCACAGTGCCACCTAGCTGGCCCTGTAATTCTTACAGCACAGTGATTTAGATGTCTTATCTAAATGGGACAAGTTTGGATTAGACTTTAAGGCCTGCACAAAAGTAAACAAAATACTAAAAACAAAAGAAAAATAATACATATTAACATTCAGACTAGATTTAATCAAACAAGTATTAGATAAGTTCAGGAAATAATCTCATATTTTTCAGGCATATACACATACACAATTAAACACATGTATCCCCCAACAAATACTTCTGCAGTCACAGATATGTGTTCATGTTTATTATGAGTAAAATGAAATGTAAAATGATATTGATTTAAAAATTCATGAATCAAAGTTCCATTTGCATTTTTATTATTAAAAATAACCGTTTATTAGCTTAAATTTGCCATCATTACAAATTTTAGCACAAGAAAATACTTACCCAGGCTTTGAAAGTTTACAATTCAAACACTGGTTGAACATACATATATAATTATACATATTATACATATTATAATTAATGTATGAGCATTAGGGGGGGTTACGTTTTTGCTAGGCAATGGGGTTAAGTGACTTGCCCAAGGCTGCACAGCTAGGTAATTATTAAGTGTCTGAGAATGTATTTGAACTCAGGTACTCCTGACTCCAGGATGGGCGCTCTATCCACTGTGCCATCTAGCCACCCTTTGAGCATTAGTTTTTAAGAAAGGTAAGGTATGTCACTTTATCAGTGTTTAGACTAGAAATAAAGAAATAGAAACAAAAGCCTAAATAGTTTACTGGCCTGTTGTTCTTTTCTACTACTTTTATTAATCTACATTTTTCTTCGATCATTAATTAAGAAGCATTTGTTAAATCCATACTATGTTCTAAACACTGGGAGTGCAAATCCAAAGAATGAAACAATCCCTATTCATGAAGAGTTCAAATTCTAATGGGGAGATAACAGTTACATATGGAAGCATCTACAGCATAAATAAAATATTATGTGCTTATAAATATGCATATGTGTATGTATACATGTATGTATAAACATATATGTATGAATGAATATATGTGTGTTTGTGTGTGGTAGAGATAGAAATATACACAAGCAGAAAATGTCTTAAATACAAAGTAGTTTGGGAAGGAGACCATTAGCATTTGGAGATGGGGGGCAGGGAATCAGGAAAAGCTTCCTGAAGAAGATGGTGTTTGACCTGTATTTTTAAGGATGAGAGAGAGAGACTCTAGGGCACAGGTAAGGAGAGGACAGTCAGCATAATGGCATGCCCCCCCACACACAATATAAAATGCTAAAATATGGCATAGTTTATGTTTTCTACATAGGTGATATCTATTCTTTCCCTATTTGAATACATTTAGGGTCACAAAGAAAAGGAAAAGAAGTAAGAAAAACATCCCTGGGCTCTCATTTGAGCAAAATGATGGGTCTCAATCAAAGGAACATATCATTTTCTCAGATTTAAAATTTATCCTTTTTTTTTCAGTGTTCCACTCAGAGGTCCTTCCTACCTTTAGTTTGAAAGTAGATATAAATGGAGGTTACTATTTATCCTGAAAAGTGGCATTTACATGTATAGGGATCAAAGAAAGCACTGATTGTACAGGATGATCTATTGTGTCACCAGAGTGGTCAGCATTATTATGGACCATCTATCAAGTCATTAAACTAGCTCTGTTACATAGAACTCTTCTTTGAATCAGTACCCATTATAATAAGTAGGTTTTACCTATACTACTGCCTGTTGGGATACCAAAAATCTTATGCATAGCTGAACTCTAGAACAATAACACTAGGATGGTTTCAGTAGTTCTATCAGTATCTTTCCATTTTTTCCCCTGGTTGATTTGCTTAGCAACCAGTAGTTTTATGGAAGGTTGGAATAAATACTTTCACCACAAAACCAACTGTCACTTTCAATTTTTTTGTTAAATGGAATCCCCCAGATACTTAGGAGACTAGAACTAATGACCCTAAGATACATATGAATGCAAAAGAGTTGCAGAACAAAATTCATGTAAGAGTTTTATTTCAGAAAATTCTGAAAGAGGATAGCATTCAAAATTTCACATGACAAGACGTAAAATGCTTAGAGTTCTCTGTTTGGCTAGTTCACAATTTCACAATAACTTACAATAGAATTTACATCACTAAGAGCAAGGTGAAGCATAACATGATCAAACTAAGGAATTGGCTGACAACTTCCCCTGAGGCCACATGGTTAATGGAAGCCTACCATGGCATCAGAACAGCAGTAGCCACCATGAAGACAACCAGCAAGTAATAGAGAAAGTAACGAAGGTGTCTTGAGAAGAAGATGCCCAAGAGAACAAAGCAGCAGAGGACTCTGGCTCAGCAAAGAAAGCCGTTAACAGTTGACTCAAGAGAAAGAAGATTAAACTTCCCCTTCTTTTTGTTTCTTTCCCATTCCACATTAAGGTCTAGATAAAGTTAAGATAAGAAGTCCCAGGTCAGAATATGATCCTGAGAGTTACTGGGCTGAGAGAAAACCTTGTGGTAAGAATCTAAGTCCTTCCTTCTACAATATCAGTAATAATAACAATAACAAGCAATATTTTAGGACCACGGGATGATAAAGCTGGCAGGAACTTTGGGGGTGAGATAAAGTACTATGACCACAGTCAAACAATTAGCAAACTAATAAAGTTGATATGATATGATAATAAATCAAATCATTATTATTATTACTATTTTCCAGATATAAAGATAGCATCAATAAGATCCTTAAGAATAAGAAAATGAGAGCAATAAGATAAAGTGCTATAACCACAAAAAATTAGCAAGCTAAAAATTGATATATAATAACAAAATTATTATCAAGTATTTTCCAGATATAAAGATACAATCAACGAGACTTTTAATTAAGAATGCACTTGTCCAGTGAAAGATTGGAACTTACTCAGCAGCTTATAGTCAGAAAGTTTCAAAAAGGACAAAGAGAGAGAATGATGAATTTGTCCAAGGTCACAAGGTCATTATGTGTCAGAGATAGAATCTGAACCAAGATTTTCCTGATTCAAAGTTCTCTATCTAAATGTACCAAGTTGCCTCTCAAGAATATAATTATGAATAGCAAAAAAACTGATCTTTTTATCAGACCTGATAAAAATTTGATTTTTTTCTTTTATTGGTAAAGAGAAAGTTCAGTAAAGGAACTTGCTTTGTCATTGCAGAATAGTAGATACTTTACAACTTTTTAATTTAGAGAATTGTCTCAGGCACTGAAAGATTATGACTATTCCCAGGTCACACAGATATTGGAATCGGAATTTGAACTCAGTCTTCCTTTAAGGCCAGTTCTACTAAATAAAAACTCATTGTCTCTAGCTAAAATATATGCTTCAAATAGGAATTAGCTAATTACAACCCACCACAATTTTTTTTGAACAGGCAAAACAGTTCTTAAATCTTTTTTTAAAAAACATTCTTAGTTCCAGACTTTACAAAAACAGATCGTAGAATCCTTTCTTTGCCAACCCTTGACTTAAACATAAATAATTAAAGATTCTATGCAAGGCTCATTTTCTGCCTTTTATTCTTGGTCACTGCTTTCCACAAAAAAAAAACCATTTTTTTTTAACAAATTGCATTATGGCATGTTGCACACCATGTGGAATATGATTGAGATCCTTTGTTACCCAGCCTTAAAATAATCTTTTTTTAAAAAATATCTGTATCACTTAATGAAATACAATCACATGCCTTTCCCCCAAAATACCCATATATGTTCTTCTTTACGTTCTCATGTTCTTCATTCCATCAAATGCAGCCCCAAACCTGTTATCATCTGCAAGTCTAGGAACCCAAGTGGGATGAAGTGGGAACAAGATCAGTATACAAGCATGACCTTAAATATTATAATATGGGAGATGAGGAAGGAATGGTTAAGAAAAGCAGGGCAGATCCTAAGTTAGTCAATCAGACGTTAAAATTGAGTATTTTGAAATAGAGAACTGGTGAAAGCACCTGGTCAGGCTGAAGAGGATCAAAGCTAGGAGATTAACACTAAGGAATGGGCTTAATGAAGTGTAATGAAATACACTTCTTTGTCTTTTTTGTAGAAGTGGAAGATTACAGATATAAAATATAGCATCAGATGTCAGAGACAGGGCATATTTTGGTTACTTTTGAAAAAGGGACATTTTTCTTTTCCTAAATTTTTGTCACAAGTGGTGGCTTTCTGAGAGGAGACTGAGAAAGGAAAAATTCAGAAATAAATGAGATTTTAAATAAAAAGAATTGCTGATAAGGTAATTTTAAGATCCGTTCTCTTAAAAATTATGATGCCATGTATATGAGAGAAACCATAGCTATAAAGACTTACTAACATCCTAGTCCAGAATTTGTCATAAAATTCCTGAAATGTTTTTTAATTCATTCTCCTTGAAATTTTTTAGCATAAATAATTAACTTTCAAGCTAGAAAAAAAATGACCTGAGTGAATATGACCATTATAAATACAAGATCTCGAGAATATCTGATAACTCTGAGAAGTCAATTTATCCCACTATGCATAGGCAAAACATATATATGCCAACATGAAAGGCCACTTAATGACCTGTATGAAGGGCATTAGATTTGGAATTTTGGGCAAGCATATTAAGAGCTCTAGCATGGTCATTTATTAAACATGCAATCATAGCCAAGTCATTTAACCTAAGCTGTTTCCTTATTTATACAATGAGAACATTGTTGCATTTGTTTCTCTCACAGGGCTATCATAAAGAAACTTGATGAATTTTAAATGTTTGCATCCAACTTTTCATAACTCCATAGACCATACTGTCTGTGGAGTTTGGCAAAGATACTGGAGTGAAAAACCATCTTCTTCTTCAGTATATTTAGACACACAAAGATTAAGTGACTTGCTCAAGGTCACCCAGTTGAGAAGCATCTAAAGCCAGATTTAAAGCAAGGTTTTCCAACCTTTGGGTCTTGCACTCTATCCACTCAGCCATATACTTCTATATAGACATGAGCTATGCTTATCTCAGGTGGAAAGACTTAACTATATAAGCTCCTTTACAAAATGTCACCTGAAGCTAGAACAGGTTCTTGAGTCTCTGTTGTGGACCCATCCCTGCTTAGATCAGTGAACAACTGACCAGGCATGATTCATACTGTCTTCTGTACCACTATAACCACATAGATTTCCTCTATCCCCTGACATTTCTCTTGATATCATTGGCTTCCTCCCATATTGAATCTTGAATGAGTAGCCCAAGTGAAAATCTCCAAATTATGGAAGGATCATTCCCTACTAATCTATAACTTCTTTCTTCAGGTAAAAGAGATGGAGTAACAAAGTAAGTTATTTAGCTTTGAGGGATTCTCAATAAAAAGTACTAAATCAAGATTTGATATTTGTCTTGTTTTCCAGTGATTGTAGAATTTTAAGTTTCACTCAGGGTAATGTGACATCTTTAATCATGCATTTCAGTTATCCTATTATATTTCATTATTGTATAATATTTCAACTTAGTGGATTTAAAGTCAAAGCAAGTGTAAAATGATTTATCTTGTGCTGTATTAGTAATTGCAATAATAACTACATTTATATGGCATTTTAAGATTTACAAAGCATTTATCCTATTTATCTTATCTCATTTAGTGTTCACAACAACCATATAAGGTGTGAGTTTTATTGTTCCCATTTTACAGGTAGAGAGAATTAAGCTCAAAAGTTCATGGATAATAAATTCAGAGCTAGAAAAGATCTTAAAGGTCACTAAGTCTAACTGACTCATTTTACAAATAAGTAAACTAAGATCAGAGAGTTAAGTGACTCATCCATCCATGTTTTCTTGACTCTAATGCTGGTCCTCTACACTACTAACTTGCTTCCCCCTTACAATAGCAACTAATACTTAGCAAAATATAAAGAATATTTAATCTTTTGTCCTTAATGTAATAAAAATCAATTAGTTCCTTTGAATGTCATCATGAGACAGAAAAACCTATAACTACAAGATGTTAAGCCAGTATGTTGAAACATTTAATTAATTATACTGGTCAAAATGAAGAGATAATAAAGTACAAGAAAACAGTAAAGCAAAGGAAATTTCTTTTTTTGAAGTTGTTTTAAGCCTCTGGGTGAAGTTGTTGAGGATTTATTTGAAGTGACTCACCCATTCCCAGTAAAAGGAAAGAATAAGCAGTGACTTGGAGGAAAATAGTACAAACAATAATTTCCACCTGCTCCATCCCAAATATGGAATTTTGCCCTTTAAAATGGGAAATTAATGTGGAAACAAACTAAACAAAGCAATGGAACAGAAAGGATAAGGTCAAATCTATTTCCTGCCTTTCTCTGTTGTCTTATTTTCAAAACTGAATTTTAACAAGGCTATATGAGAGGCTAGTAGTGTCCAGATTATAAGACTTTTGTCCTCATTTTTTTCTTCTCCACCACTCTTCCTATCACCTAAAACCATATATGCCCCAACCATAAATAGGAAATTTTTAAGCTTTATTAATATTAAAATCATAGGCTCGGATAAGGGACTGGTAATTTCAGCCTAAAGTAGATTCAGGGTGATGAGGTCTCTGTGACTCATCTGTCCCCTACTCCATTCTTCACTCAGCTGTCAAATTGATCTTCCTAAAATGAGGATCTGACCCTGTGAACACCCATTCAAAAAATTCCAATGAAACCATACTACCTTCTGAATCAAAAACAAAATCCTCTATTTGGCATTTAAAGCCTGTCTTAACCCTTTCTGCCTTTCCAGTTGATACCCCTCACTATCCACACCATATGTGCTGCGATTCAATGATGCTGGCTTCCTTTCTGTTCTGAACATATGACAGATGCTCCATTCCTTGTTTACTTGCATTTTCAATGGCCATTCCTCCCTCCTACCAGCCTAGAATTCTCTCCCTCCTCATTTTCCATCTCTTGTATTTTCTTTCTTCCTTCATATCTAAGCTAAAATCCTACCTCGGGGCAGCTAAGTGGCACAGTGGATAGAGCACCTGCCCTGGAGTCAGGAGTACCTGAGTTCAAATCCAGTCTCAGACACTTAATAGTTACCTAGCTGTATGGCCTTGGCAAGCCACTTAACCCCATTTGCCTTGCAAAAAAAAAAAAAGGTTAAAATCCTACCTCCTATATCTTTCCTTGATCACCCTTAATGCTAGTGATTTCCATCTTATGATTATCTCCAGTTTATCTCTATCTTGTTTACACCTAGCTGTTTGTCTTCACTTTTTGATTGTAAGCACCTTGAAAGTAGAGACTGTTTCTATATGGGGGCGGAGGGGGGGGTTGATCTTTCCTCTTTGAATTCCCAGAACTTAGCACTGTGATACATTGTTCTGTAATATGAATTGATAAATCAAATCAGCTATCTATTAAATATAAAATAAGAGATAAGATTTTTCAAGTTTTATATTTAGATAACTAACATGGATGTTCATAATGACTATGCCTATGTTATACTTCAGTTTATATTATTATACTCTGGTCATAGTGAGTTTTTATAATTGAACTTCTATTAGTGGAAACCACAATAATTTACTACTGTGTTGTTTAAATAGCTTTGAATGGCTTTGAAATGAATCATCTACAATCCATGGGTGATCAACCTTTTGGCTCTTCTGGGCTGCACTGCCTAATAAAAATTTGCCAAGAACCACATATAGAATTTAATATTTACTTATGACTACAATGTACTCTTATTACCAATGAGTATAATAATAATAAAATGTAAAAATGCCTCAAGAATGGACTTTAAGGACCACATGCAGCCTTCACCTGATTTACAGGAACCCCCCCCCCCAGGATTCTCCCAATAGTGTCTTAAATTATTAGATAATTGATTGCAGCTAAAGCTTCAATGTGTCCTGGAAATAGAAGCATCCCGTGTGTGAAGCTAACTGACCCACAGAGTGATCAAATTGTCAATTTAGCTCTATGACCACTAAAGCAGTATTTGCCATTTCCTGTAGCAAACACTAATTCCTGGCAAATGTTGACTCATTCAAGCAAAGATTTTATTACCAAAGGTCCTTTACAACTTAAAACGTTGAAGTAAACTGATTATTTCTTTTCTTCTCTGAAACCTTCCTCTCCAACCAACATTCATGCTTTCCCTTTTACTCATTTTTTTCCACTTCACTCACTCCTTCCTCTCACCCAAACCCACAGTCTTCAGTCCTTAACCTCAGGAGAGTTATTAGCGCTTTAAAAGATAATTGAGATAATTAACTCTTCTGCAAAATATTATGGTAAGGAAAAACTTACCTGAAAAACTCATTCAGTAGTTTCCAAATTTTCAGGACCACATCTGGGGTTTTCTTGGCAAAAACACTCAACTATTTTGCTATTTTCTCCAGCTCACTTTAGAGATGAGGAAACTGAAAAAGGGTTAAGTGACTTCCCCAGAATTACAGTTAGCATGTGTCTGAGATTATTGGATTTGAACTCATGAATCTGAGTCTTCCAGCCTCCAAATCCTGCCCTTCACCTACAAAGCCACATAACTGCCCCATAAAGCTCACACCACACTTCTTTTTAGAGGTGGTTAGGTGGTAGAGTGAATTGAATACTAGATCTGCAGACAGATATTTACCTGAGGGGGTTTTGTTTTGCTTTTACAAGGCAATCAAGGTTAAGTGACTTCCCCAAGGTCATACATCTAGTAAGTGTCAAGTGTCTAACGACAAACTTGAACTCAACTCCTTCTGACTCCAGGGCTGCCGCACCACCTATGCTGTTTGACCTTGGCAAGTTACTGCACAGCACTACCTCCCCCCCCTCCCAGCTTCTAAGAATTATGAGATTATTGCTCTACTGTGCTGTAGGTCTTTGAAGAACTCATCAACATTATAAGATTCCACTCTGGGGAATACAGGTTAAGCAAGGTGGAGAGGATATTGTAATGGCAGAGACAGAATCTTGAGTTGGTAGGAACTGTGGATGTTTAACCTTGGGGAAGTGAAGACAGAGTAGACAAAGTATTTAAAATGGGGTTTCCTGGAGAAGAAATTAGTGTTCTGCTTAGTTCCACAGAGCAGAACCAGGAACAATGGGTGAAAGTTGCAAAGTGGACAATTTTAGTTTCATGTCAGGGGAAACTTCTTAACCAATAGAGTTGTCCAGAGGCATAATGGGCTGGCTCCAGAACCCTGGGGGGGGGGGGGGGCTCCCTGTTTGAAGATTTTCAAAAAGAGGTTGGAGAGTATATATTTCCCTCTGGGAATGTTGTAGCAGAGATTCCTTTCATTCCCTAGGCCCTAGCTGGATGCTAATGTTTTTTGCAAGTTTTAAATTATGTAATTTTAAAAATTGCTTAGGGCATACTACATTTCTCTATTTTGTGTAGAGAACTGTAGGTTTCAAAATTGCATCATAAGAACATTTATGAAAGTGAAATTCTTATTTATAAGTTTAAAAAAACATGACTATTGGCAAGTATCTTCTATATATGAGATTAATACTAAATCCAGAAACAAAGATCTTTTATTTCATCATATAAGTGAGTTCTTAAACCTGGGATTCAGTAAAATGATTTAAGCTTATATATTGTTCCTGGAAAACTTTTGAAATTAAATACTAGAGAAGACCTGGGATCTTTAATATAAAAAGTGTATATGTATCAATCTAGTTTGTTATAAGACATAGGTTAAGATGAATATTATATTTTATATATTTTAAAATTATAAATGTTTTCAATGCATAGTTCTCTGATGACAAAGGGAATTTCATGATGTAAGATATTCAGAGTTTAAAGTAATATATGTCAATGTAGAGCTGATGAACATTCTGCAAATTAGCAATTCTTGCTACAGATCTCTGTTAGTAGGAAAGCTGAACTAAAGAATTCATCTATTTCAATCTCCTTGGTGTATTGTGGTTCTGAAAAGTTGCCTATCAAGAATTGGATTTATTAAGTGCTTACCAAGTGCCAGCATTATACTAAGCTCTTTAGAAATATTAACTCATTTAATCTTCACAACAACCCTGAGAAAGTAAGTAGGTACTATGGTTATCCCCATTTTACAGATGAGGAAATCAAGGCAAATAGAGCACAAGTGATTTACCCAGGGTCACACAGTTTGTGAGATTAAATTTGAATCTAGGTCTTCCTGACTTCAGGCCCAGTGTTCTCTTCATTATGCCATCCAGAAGCCTAGCATTTATTTTTTAAATGTTTGTTGGTGACTTCCCAAATGGATCTTCATTGTTCTCTTCAGATAAATCCTATCCTTCCTCCTTACTGGATTGCTTCCCTTTGTAGCATCAACATTTTGTTCTTGATTATCTCCAAACTCTTCTGTTGACTTCCCTTGCAGAATTTGAATTCATAATATCCAACTACTATTCTAGGATCAAGAGAGAAAACATAGTTTCACACTTTGAGAACCTTAAAGTTCTATGAACACAAGTTAATATTATTTTTCCTCTTGAAATGAAAATATGCTTTCCACTAATCTGGAACAATCTTCATATATATCTCTTTTTCTATCACAAATTCTAATAAATAATATTAACTACCCTCAGGGGTCCTATGATTTTTACGCTGGCAAAAAATTTCTCTCTGGAGTAATAATAGATTCATATAGAATAATAGGGATTCTGTGAGGGCTTGGAAGGATCAAATCCAAAATAAAATTGTCCTCTATTTGTTTCTTTTTTTTCAGAGATGGGAGAAGGATCTATTGAAAGCAGCTAAATGTCAGAGAGGATTAAAAGCTGGATAAGCCTGAGAAAATCATTTATTTCTGTATGTTTCAGTTTCCTCATCTGTAAAATAAGGATTTTAGCAGGAACTAGATCCCAAGATTGTTGGGAATATAAAAATCAGATAATATTGGTAAATCATTTTGCAAATCTTAAAGCACTTTATAGATGCTGGCTATAAATAAAATTAAGGATGAAATCATCATCAAAGCAAATTAAAAAATTATTAGCTGTGATTTTATTGAAGAGAAAGAATTCCAGAATTAAAGTCTCCCCTCACTATTATATTATGTCTCTGCACCAGTCTTAGCATTTATCGAGTCTCTTATCTATTTCTTCTGTAGTTCATTCCAAAGACAAAAATCAATTCTGCTTTCTTCTCATTTAACCTTTGCCCAAATCCTCTCCAATGTGCTTTCCCCCACACATACTAGTTTCTGAACATCCTCAAGAATTTTTTTTAGGATTTTGCAAGGCAATGGGGTTAAGTGGCTTGCCCAAGGTCATATAGCTAGGTAATTATTAAATGTTTGAAGTTGGATTTGAACTCAGGTACTCCTGACTCCAGGGCCAGTGCTCTATCCACCATACCATCTAGCCACCCAAGAATTTACTTTTTTATTTTAATAAATAATACTACCTATCTTCCATTTTGCCTAACCTGTTTCTTTTTTACACCAAATCTCAGTGATGCCTGTGGTTGTTGAATTATTTCAGTCATGTCCAACTCTTCATGACCCATTTTTTGGAGTTTTCTTGGTAGTGCTAGAATGATTTGCCATCTCCTTCTTTAGTTCATTTTATAATTAAGCAACAGAAGCAAACAGGCTCAAGTGATTTGCCCAGGGTCACACAACTAGTAAGTGTCTGAACTTTTCAAGATGAGTCTTCCTGATTCCAAGTTCAGTGCTGTATCCTTTGCTCTAACCTAGTATTTTAACCTAGCTGTTCCTGCTATCAGGTTTCATTTGCTTCCTTGCAAAAGCATTCCCATTCTCCTCTTGCTTGCTGCCTAAAAATATAGGAAATTCATTAGTTAACCAAAGGAAAGCTTTTTAAGTGTTGGCTCTATCTGGGGAGGCAGAACATGAATATCATTTTCACAAAAACTGGGAAAGGTATCAGTATGTACTACAGAGTTCATTGAAGGATCTAGCTGGAAGAAAAAAAGATTATGTAGGTAGCTTTCTGTGCCTAAAACAGCTTCTTCCTGGGTTATCAGGTTATATTTTTGCAATTTATTCTGCCAAGTTCACAATATATTTGCATTATGATTTGACATTAGCAATTTGTCAAAATGGCATTGCTACAAGCTCACAGGTATCATTTCCACATTCATCTTTACTGTAGGTGGAAATGGTTGGCAAAATTTGCTCATTTAATTAATTTTCCATAATAGAACATTTACTACTCCCCTTTAATATATGTCTACTTCTCCAACAGTTAAGTATTTTCTCATTTGAATCAAATTGGCTACAATTGTGACTCATGAGGACCTGTTTATAATATATTACATGCAAGAATGTAAAAAAGCAAATAGAAAATTATAGTATTATAGAACTAGACTTGTCAAATTCACTCCTCTGTCTCCAAATAAATTTGAATGTCTTACAGTCTCTGAAATTTATGATAGCTAGTGATTTATTATACCATTAAAAGGGGGAGCAAGGGAAGGGTTGATAGTGGGCAAGTCACTTAACTATTCTCAGCTTTAGTTTCCTCATCAATAAAATGGATATAATAGTAACTACTTCACAGTTAAGAGAATCAAATGAGTTGACATATATGAAGTATATCATTATAAACACTGAACATATATATGCTAGCTTTTTTATTATTTAAAACTTTGGTAACTATCTCTTTAATACATAGAGTTCTCTTCCATCTCTTGACTTGTTTATGTTCCAGATCCTCCTCCTATATTTTATAAAGCAAATTTTTAAGAATATATAATCTTAAATTATATTTCCGTATTTGTCACTAACTTCAAACAAAAACTAAACAAAAACCTAGCAACCTTAAATCTGGAAAGACTGACCAAAAAAGACCTTGGAAACTTGACAAGGACACAGGTGAGGTGATGATAGCTTGGAGATATACGGGAAGTGCATGGAGGCTTGGTTTAGGACAAGATCAGGTAAGAATTGGAGCAGCTAGGTGGGGCAGTGGAGTCAGGAGTACCCAAGTTCAAATCAGACAGTTAATGATTGCCTAACTGTGTGACCCTGGGCAAGTCACTTAACCCCATAGCCTTGCCAAAAAAAAAAATGATACAGTAAGAATTTATCTATTAGAGCATAGACTCTCCAGACCAGAGTCCAAATTCAAAGAGGAGAAATAGCAGTAAGAGATGGATTGACCTAGTATACAAGATAACAGAAGCAAATTATTTCCAAAATTGATTCACTAAAAAGGAATACATTATACTCAATTGATATTGTGATTAACATTTTAGCTTAATTTCAGATCCAAGTCATTTTACAACTCTTTCTATGGGACGGGCAGAAGTTTTCCATTGTCAGTCTTTTCCTTGGAAAGGCAATTTCCTATCCTACATGTCTATGTGTCCTGCCTATGAGTTTCTTACTTAAAAAAAAAACCTAAAGATAATTTTCATAAGAACAATCTTAACATATAAACATATATATATACATATACATATATATATATATATATGTAAATATCCATTATGATCTCTGGAGTCTGGAGAACTTAGGTGGAACAGTGGGTAAAGCACCAATCCTGGAGTCAGGAGGACCTTACTTCAAATATGAACTCAGACATTTAATATTCACTATTTGTGTGAACCCAAGTCACTTAACCCCACTGCCTTGTAAAAACAAAAACAAAAAACAAAAATATCTGTTGAGTCTATAAAGAATATATCTCCTTTGTGGAATCAAGATTGACCTATTCTGTGACAAAGACTTCAATCTAAAATGGTCAAGCTGATATCTTTTAAGAATGCAGTTGAAAATCAAATAAAACTGAAAAAACTAGTCAACATGTTAATTTGTGCTTTTAATTCCAACTTTTTGTTTACTGTTATTAAAGTCACTGACTCCTACCATTTTATATGCCTTACATAATTTTGACTTTTATTGATTGTATCCTTGTCTCTTTTGATCAAACTAAATTTAAAGTTCCTTGAAAGTAGGGATAGATCTTTGTTATTCTACCCATTTAGCCTTCTCCAAATTATCTAAATGCATTGTGGTCCAACTAAAGACCAATATGCTCAAAATGAGTCTCAGACTTATTGAATCATTTTCACCCCTCACATAAAATGATTTCTTTTCTACTGCTCTTGGTGTATTAAAGCTGTTCCTGCTGAAGCTTTTTCAGGTCGGACAAGTTGCTGATCTTCTTAACCTAAAGTTTTTTCCTTGCTCTTCAGATATCAAGAACAGATCTGACCCATCACTCTATGCCAAACCTAGCTCACTTGACCTTTTTAAAAATATTTTCTTCTGAACTTAAGAAATAAAACAAGCATTTCCATAATATAATAGAATAAAAAAAGAAAATAAATTAAATTAATCTATAATGTACAATTTGCTTTTCCTATTAAATATATAATCAAGTTAACATGTAACTTTCTTTTATTTTTCTTTTTTTAATTCACTCCCCAAACTAGATCCTATCTTGTATCTTGATCTGCCTGGCAACCCTGGTTATTGGGTGCTCTACCTGCCCAGCACAGAACAGAAAACTCCAAGAGGGAGGGATGATATATAAATTCCTTTCAGTTTTCATAACCTCTGAAATAAATTATACTTTTTTAATGTACTGAAAGCAACAAATAGAAGAGTTCTAGAGAACTATTCTACTACTTGATTTTTCTTTATAATTTACTAATTAAATGTTTCTTGATTTGTTTAGTTTCCTTATCTGTTAGTGAGTGTACTATACGGAGACTCAAACCTTATTTGAATAAACTATGACCACCCAGAATATTCCCCCATTGAACCTAGAGAAGCAAGAGGTTGCCAGGGTCAGAATGATCCATTCTAAAAATATTTATGTGACAGTTAACTTTTAAATCTTGTGCTAAGTAATTTCAGTTGTTACTAACTTATAAGGGTTTACCCCATGTCTTTTTATGTTCTATTTGTAGCAACAAAGTATCCTCCCAACAGCCAAACTCCTCTTTCCCTAAGATTGAAATCTTGACTTGTTTGCAGAGTTTCACGGCTACAGAAGTCCAGCCTTAGGCACTGTGACCCTTGAATGTCATATATCATAGACACACACACACACACACACACACACACACACACACACACACACACATATATATATATATATGTATATGTATATGAATTTAATGTATAAGTAAGAAAAAGGACTTGATTGCATTTATATAAAATGAGTACTGTTTTCATTGATTCTAAATGCCTCCCTGAAATAAAAGTCCATCTTCTTAAGAATGACCAGCACAGTTTCCAAAGAATTAAAATTGTGGATCACACAAAAAAAAAATTAGAGAGAAGCACAATAGGCAAAGATAATTATTTTATATTTCCAACAAGGAATGGTCTACTGAAAAAAGTGTAAAAGATACCAGCAATGCAGAGGTAGATCGGTCATGTAATGATCTATTCTGATTAGATTCCTAACAATTAAGGTGGAGCCAAGTAAAGGCAGGGACTCACCCAAGCTTTCCCCTAAATCACTCCAAATACCTTTAAATAATGACCCTAACCAAATTCTAGAGTGGCAGAACTCACAAAAAGACTGAGGAAACAATTTCCTAATCCTAGCCAACTTGGAAGATCAGCAGGAAGGGTCTGCTGCACCAGGGTGAGAGAGGACTGCAGAGCAGCACAGGGTGGACCAGAGGGAACCAGCCCCCACCCATCCAGGAGCAGGAAGTAGAGAAGACTGGGTCAGTGGCAGAGTTGGGGTTTCCAGACCTCTCAGACCAGGGATTCCTGGACAACTTGGAAGGTCAGCAAGAAAACTCTGCCCCACCAGGGTAAGATTGGATCATGGTCCAGAGCAGACCTCAGCAACGCAAACCTGACCCCAGCAGACTGGGGCAGTTCTCAGGAGCCAATAGCTCTCAGTTCATGGATGATAAAGGGGACAGAAGGAGATTATAGGGGTCTCTTTGCTATAACACTGAAGCAGGACTTTGTTCATAAATATATCTGGGTCACAGCCAGGGACTCCAGTCTCAGGAAGAAAAGCAAAAACAAAACAGAGCTTACTGCCTTAGCAGAGCAGGGATCCTCCTTACAGTTCCAGGGAAGAAAAGAATGCTTGTGGTCACCCACAGAAGAGAGCACAGACCAGGAGAGTAGTATAAGCCTCTCCTTAGATCACAATGTCTTAGAAGAATTGAAATCTTGCAGATCCCTAAAATTATCTCTGAAAACAGATACAAAAAAATTTAAAAGCTTGGAACAATGCATCCTCAAGCAGAACTCCACCTTTACAAAGACTTAAAATCAAGTCACAGGTTGGGGATATGAGCAAACAATAGAAGGGAAAAAACCTGACCCTATACAGTTACTATGGTCACATGGAAGATCAAAATATACACAAAGTCAAAATATAACAAAGTCAAAGTTTCTACATCCAAAGCCTCCAAGAAAAATATGAATTGGACTCAAGTTATGGAAGAACTCAAAAAAATCAAATAAGGGAGGTAGAGCAAAAATTTGGAAGAGAAATGAGAATGATGCAGGAAAATCATGAAAACTGAATAAGTGGTTAATGAAGATTAAAAAACCTGAAGAAAATAAGTAAAAACTGAGTCAAATGGAAAAAGAAGTCCAAAAAGTCAATGAGGAGAAGAATTCCTTAAAAAAGAAGAATTGGCCAAATGGAAAAGGAGATACAAAAGCTCAATGAAGAAAATAATCCCTTAAAATAGAGAATGGAGCAAGAGGAAGCTGATGATGTTGGGAGAAACTAAGAAGAATAAAACAAAGCAATAATGAAAAACTAGAAGAAAACTATGAACTATCTCTTTGTAAAAACAACTGGCCTGGAAAAACAGATCCAAAAAAGATAATTTTAAAATTATTATACTACCTAAAAGCCCTGAACAAAAAAAGAAAGAAAAGAAAGAAAGAAAGAAAGAAAGAAAGAAAGAAAGAAAGAAAGAAAGAAAGCTAAACCTAAACATCATTTTTCAAGAATTTTCTAGGAAAATTGTCCTGATAGTCTGGAACCAGAGGGGAAAATAGAAATTGAAAGAATCCACTGATCACCTCCTCAAAGTAATCTCAAAATGAAAATGCTAGTAATACTCATTCAGGCTTTCTCAAAGAGGAGGATTAGGGTAGGAAGAAGAAAAAGAATTTAGAAGTTAAGGTTTTAAAAGTGAATGCTGTATTAATAGATGCTGGAAAAGCTTTTGACAAAATACAGCATCCATTCCCAATAAAAACACTAGACAATGTAGGAATAAATGGACTGTTCCTTAGAATAATTAGCAGTATCTGTCTGAAACCATCAACAAGCATTATATTCAATGGGGAGAGGCTAGAGGCATTCCCAATAAAGTCAGGGGTGAAACAAGGGTGCCCATTATCACCACTACTATTTAATATCGTATTAGAAATGTTAGCATCAGCAATTAGAGAAGAAAAAGAAATTGAAGGAATTAGAATTGGGAAGGCAGAGACAAAACTCTCACTCTTTGCAGATGACATGATGGTCTACCTAGAGAATCCCAAGAAATCATCTTAAAAACTACTGGAAACAATTAGCAATTTTAGCAAAGTTGCAGGTTATAAAATAAACCCT
Source organism: Macrotis lagotis (assembly GCF_037893015.1). NCBI lineage: Eukaryota > Metazoa > Chordata > Mammalia > Peramelemorphia > Peramelidae > Macrotis > Macrotis lagotis. The sequence goes on along the minus strand of NC_133666.1, from coordinate 229,508,617 downwards.
CATAAATCCTCAACTTTTCTATATATGTCTAGCAAGATAAAGCAGGAAGAGCTAGAAAGAGAAATCCCATTCAAAATAACCTCAGACAATATAAAACACCTGGGAGTCTATTTGCCAAGACAGACTCCAAAACTTTTTGAAAACAATTATAAAAAACTTCTCACAAAAATTAAATGAGATTTAAATAACTGCGCAAATATCAACTGCTCCTGGATAGGTAGAGCTAATATAATAAAAATGACAATTCTAACAAAACTGAACTGTTTAGTGCTCTACCAATCAAAATTGCAAAAAATTAATGAGTTATAAAAAATTATAAGTAAATTCATATAGAGAAATAAAAAGTCAAGAATTTTCAGGAATTTAATGAAAAAAGTGTAAAAGAAGGGGTCTTAGCCCCACCTGATCTAAAATTATATTATAAAGCATCAGTCATCAAAACTGTTTGGTATTGGCTAAGAAATAGAGTGGTGGACCAGTGAAACAGACTAGGTGCAAAAACAGGAGGCGATTATAGTAATCTGCTGTTTGATAAACCCAAAGAGTCTAACTATTGGGATAAAAAACCCTCTCTTTGATAAAAACTGCTGGGAAAATTGGAAGTCAGTATAGAAGAAGCTTAGATTAGATCAACACCTCACACCCTTTGCCAAGATAAGATTCAAATGGTTACAGGATTTAGACAAAAAAAAATACTATAAGCAAATTAGAATATGAAAGACTAGTTTATCTGTCAGATCTATGGAAAGGGGCGCAGTTTATGACTAAGGAAGAGATGGAGAACATCACCAAAAACAAACTAGATGTTTTCTATTACATTAAATTAAAAAGCTTTTGCACAGATAAAACCACTGTAACCAAGATCAAAAGAAATGTAGCAAATTTGGAAACAATCTTTACAACTAATGATTCTGACAAAAGACTCATTTCTAAAATATATGGAGAACCAAGTCAAATTTTAAAAAAAAAACATTCCCCAATTGACAAATGGTCAAAGGATATGCAAAGGCAATTTACAGATGAGATCAAAGTAATCCATAGCCATGTAAAAAATTGCTCTAAATCATTAACTATTAGAGAAATGCAAATCAAAGCTTCTCTGAGGTGCCACCTCACACCTCTCAGACTAGCCAATATGACCAGAAAGGATAATGATCATTGTTGGAAGGGTTGTGGGAAATCTGGGACACTATTACACTGTTGGTGGAGCTGTGAACTCATCCAACCTTTCTGGAGAGAAATTTGGAAGTACATCCAAAGGGCAACAAAAATGAGCATACCCTTTCATCCAGCAATATCATTACTGGGTCTATACCCTGAAGAGATGATGAAAAAGGCTAAAATCATCACTTGTACCAAAATATTCATAGCAGCCCTCTTTCTGGTGGCAAAACATTGGAAATCAAGTAAATGCCCTTCAAATGGGGAATGGCTTAGCAAACTGCAGTATATGTATGTCATGGAATATTATTGTTGTATTAGCAACCAGGAGGGATGGAAATTCAGGGAAGCCTGGAGGGATTTACATGAACTGATGCTGAGTGAGATGAGCAGAACCAGAAAAACACTGTACACCCTATCAGCAGCATGGTGGTGATTTTCAACCTTGATGGACTTGCTGGTTCTATCAGTGCAACAACCAGGGACAATTTTGGGCTGTTTGCAATGATGAATACCATCTGTATCCAGATAAAGAGCTGTGGAGTTTGAACAATGTTCAAGGACTATTCCCTTTAATCTAGGGGGAAAAAAACAGATATCTTATTGTCTGATCTTGTTATCTCTATACTTTTTGTTTCTTCCTTAAGGATGTGATTTCTCTCTCATCACACTCAATTTGGATCAATGTACAACATGGAAACAAAATAAAGACTGACAGGTTGTTTTCCGTGGGGGGGGGGGGGGGAGAGGTAAGACTGGGATAAAAATTGCAAAACTCAAATAAAATCTTTTTTTAAAAGTGAATGCTGAGTGTTATTGGGGAAAAATAAAAATTTTTTAAAAAGTAAAAAAAAATCTTAATGATTTATTCAGTACCTCTGGAATCTGAATTTGGCAGACCCAAGTTCAAATCATGATCCATCTTTGTCATCCTGGGCAAGCCACTTGACCTGTTTTCTTCTGTTTCCTCAATTGTAAATGATTATAATAGTACCTACCTCTCAAGGTTGTGAGAATCAAATAAGATAACATTTGTAAAGCCTTAGCATAGTATTTGGTACACTTGATAAAAGCTTCTTCCTTTCTTTCCCCTTTGCATAGTACTCTTCTAGGTACTAAGTACAAAAACAAACAAAATAAAACAAAACAAGAAAATCCAGTCTGCATTCAAGAAGTCTGTTATCAAGAGTTAGGGATGTTAACCACTTAATAATAAATGTAAATCTCACTGGGTAGTACTGACATTTGAGAGGGAGAAGATTCACAAGCTTTGTGTTGTCTTAGCATAATTGATAAGGCACAAAGGTTCTGAGTTGGGAGGAGTCATTTCTCTTGACATGTTCTCCTGGATAATTCTCCTAGGAATGTTTGATATTCAGTTCCATCTTGAGTGGAGGGTATTTCATTGATGGATAAGCTGGAGGCAGCTTTTTTTTTTTCAGATCCTGTCTTCCAATAGAGGGATCATAAAAGAATCTCTCTTCAAAACTCCATTTTGGACTCTAGTTTTCTAATTGGCTCCCCATGCACATCTAAGTATTCAGCAAGCTTAGAGAAATTTTAATAAATGTATATGGTAATCTAATTCTGCTCTGTCCTTTCTTGAGACTAAACTCTAGAGACTGTTTACCCCTTATTAGGACAAATTCTAGAGATTAGCACCATGTTTAATTTTTAGAGTTTGCCAGTGTTCATGAAAGGACAACCCAGATTCTGCCCTGCATAGCATCAAGAAAGCTAGAGGAAAGTTTCCATTATCTTGGAAGGAAACCTCATGGAAGATTTCAAACATACAGACATGAGTTATCCAGACTGAGAAGGTAGTGATGGATTCCTATCTATGCCATTAGAGAGCCCACTTAGATTCACACTGAGAGTCCTCATAGAAGGAATGAGTGCCTGAAGAACCTAAAGAAAACACATTGATAAAGGGGTAAGGTTCTTGATGATAGCAAATGTGACTCCCAAAATATCAATTACCATTCTGAAACCTCAAAAGGTACTAAATGAAGTCTGGTCTCACTGGTCCTGAGGACTTCAGTTAACATCAAAGTTCTATTTCAGACTTAAAATCCTGAAGCTCCGAAGTCAATGAGGTTATTTTTCAGTATCCCCACCCAAAAGGACCATGAGGAAGAACTTTGGGAACTTTCCAGGAGTTTTTTCCCCCAATTATTCAAAATTAGGAAAAGATTATAGAACCAAACTAATCATACATTAACCAATCTCAGTCAAACTAAAATTAATACAGATAACTTAGAATGGAGTAGGTATCTATGGACTCATTTTAGTCTACTCAGAAGCTCATACACAATGGAATTGGTCTTGGATCTACAATTTTGCAAGAGTTTCCAGAATCATAAAAGATTTTTTTCCAAGATATTTACCTTTCAATTCAATTCAATATGCATTTCTTCAGAACTATGTTAGGTTCTAGGATATAAAGACAAAAAGATCAATTCCTACTTTAAAGAATCTTATATTCTATTGAGGAATATAATATTTATATAGATAGTGAGTACTCCTTGTACTATATAGTTGAATGAACCCATAAAGATGATTCTTAATGAACTGAGCACAAAATTAAATAGGAGGAAGAGAAAGGACTGTTTTTTTAAGAAATATATGCAGTGCTTTCAATGATTTTAAACTACTCACAAAATATATAAAAAATACAAAGTAATAATGAAAGGGTAGCAAACACAAATTAGGTTTTATAAAGGAGGTAACTTAAATGAAGTTGGAGATTCCAAGAAAAAGAAGTAAGAAGGGATAGTATTATGGGGAAAGTAGATGAAAAAGGGATAGGGGAAAAAGTGAGGTATTAAATATGAAGAACAAGAAGGAGCTCAATTTGGCAGGAACATAGAGTGGTAGCAATGCAAAATCATCCTATAAAGATAAGTTGGAATAAGACTGGGTAGGGCTAAAAACAATAAAGAGAAGGGCTCAAATTTTATCCACATAAACTAGGGAGTTGCTAAAACTTTCCCAGAAGATGAATGCCATATGCAGAACTATGCTTTATGAACATTAAGTGGGCAGTTGTGTGGAGGATGAATTGGAAAAAAAGAGAATGTAGAAAAAGGGAAACTAATTAAGACTTCATTGTAATTGGTCAGGTTGAGAGATGATATATAAGACTGTCCCCAAAATATTGTAAACTCAATATATCCAAAACAACTCATTATTCTTCTTTATCCTCCAAAAAGAAATCCTTCTTTCATCAGAACTTCCTTACTTCTGTTGAAATAACACTATCCTTCCTATCTCACAGGTCTATAATAGCAGCATTATCTTCCACTTTTCAATATCTCTTACTCCATATATATCATCAGTTTCCAAATCTTGCCTCTTCAACTTCCACCATATCTTTCAAATTCAAGTCTCTTCACTTATACAACTAAAAACTTTAGTTCAGGGGTTCATCATTGCTCACCTGAATTTTTGAAACACTCTCCTAATGGGTCTCTCTGTCTCAAATATCTCCCCACTGAAATCCATCCTACACAGTGCACTCAAAATATTTATTCCTTAAGTGTAAATCTAACCATGTGACAACCCTATTCAATCAACCCTTTGTCTCTAGGATGAATTATAAACTCCTCTGTTTATCCTTTGAAGACCTATATAACTTGGCCCAAACTTGTACTTCCAACTCATTGCATACTAGTATACACCCTGCATTCTTATGATCTAGGCAAACTCATCTCCCTATTCATCATACATGATTTTCTACCTCTCCTCTCTGCCTTTTTGATGGCTATTTAAAATGCCCTGAAATGCATTCCTTCCTCACTTTCACTTCAAAGAAACCCTGACTTCCTTTAAGAAATATTTCAAGTACTATCTTCTACATTGAAGGTTTTCCTAATCCCTTAATTGCTTGTGATGTTTCTCTCAACTTATCTCAATAAAAAGTAATGTAATCTTTAATTACTTTATAATATAGTTTATTTATCCACTTTATATTGATGCTGTACATATTTTTACATAAATTTGTTGTCTTCCTCCACCCTCCAATATCATGTAAGCTTATCAAAAGTAAGGAGTGTTTCATTCTTTTTTCTTGTAACATCAGTGGCCAGCACATAGCCTGATACATAAATGTTTATTGATTTATTGACTAGTAAAATATGAAGGAGATTAAAGATTCAAGAATGGTTCTAAAGTTAGAAACCTCAAAGAGAAACAGAATAGTAGTAGTATCCTCAATAGAGGAAAATAAGAAGAGAACTGATTCTGACTTCTATTTTGAATAACATATTACTTCTTAAATACCTATAGGATATTCAGGCTCCAACAAAGGACAAGGTCAGATAGGGGAAGAGAAAAGCATATAAAATCCTAAAGAGGAGAAAGAGAGTATCCAAGAAACAAGAGTGTCAAATGGATGAAGACAGAGAACAAGCCACTGGGTTTAATAATTATGAGATCACCAGTAATCTTGGAAAGTTTCATTTGAGTGATGGGATCAGAAGACAGATTCTGAGGGACTCAAATTGTGTTTGGAAGATGAGGAAGTGGATTAAATAATAGAGATCGTTATTTCTTAGAGTTTGGTTAAGTGAAAGAGAGAAAGTGGAAAGATAATTAGTATAATATCTTGAGGTGGTATTTAAGGAAATGAATAGTTTCATGTTGGTTTTGTTTCGATTTTTTTTTAAGAATGGAGGAGATATGAGCATATTTGTATCATAAATTGTCAATCATTTTGGACATTGTTGGTTCATGAGAGAGGAAAAAGTAACAACTCTTGAAGAAATGACAAAATGAGACCAAGGGACCAAGAATGGAGACTAGCACTGACAAGGAGAAAAGACATTTCTTTCTCTAAGAAGAGAATGAAGGATGATTCTAAAGGGATTCATGCTAGAGAACTGGGGAAAAGAGGGATATATCTTCTATTTTTCTGGGGAAATATAGATCATATGTTTATAGAGAAGGAAGAGAGGATGGTACAATGATTGCCAAGAGAAAAAATGTTTGGAAAAGCTGTTTTGGGGAGTGGCATCCTTAGTCAGTCAGAGAAGACTAAAAGAGCAACAGTGAGAGCCTAGGCAAGATCAGATAACATAAATTTGTGGTGGCCTCCAGTCAGCTTGGGGTGTGACTTCCTCCTGCAGTATTCAACACCATGTAAGTATGGACTGAGAAGGTGAAAGGTGGGAGCAACAAGGGTTGGGGTTTGGAGAAAAATGAGCAAAAATAAGGCAAAGTTTAAAAGAGACTCTAGGGGAACAGACAGAATAAAGTTGAACTGTTTTAACTAGAAATTCAAGATAGCAGTGGGAGGAAAGTGAAGCCAGAGTAGCATGGTGTACTAGGAAAATAGGAAGAAGGGAAGAAAATTGAATGTCACTATATGGTCAAAGAGTAAGTTTGAAAGAAGTAAGGCAGAGAGAGAGAGAGAGAGAGAGAGAGAGAGAGAGAGAGAGAGAGAGAGAGAGAGAGAGATGGAAGAGTAAGTGGTTACATTGTAATTGTAATAGAGGAAGTAATAAGAAGAATTAGTATTCTGATGTCCTGCTGCAACATCCAGTCACAGTCACATAAATGTTTCTCTCAAAAGTGAAGGATTGGTAACTCTCCTAGGAATATATTTTTGGATATTTTTGTTTGCTAGGTTGTTGTTATTGCTGCTGCCATTACTATTGTTATTGTTTTTATATACCAAAAAAATGAATTCATTTGTCCAGGAAATCTCACAAATCCAAAGTGCAGTTAAAGAGATAACAAGAAATTAACATTTCTATAGCATTTAGGTCTGCAAAGCACTTTAATCCATTAGTTCATTCCATTTTCACAATAACCCTCTGAGGCAGATACTGAAGTTTTAATTGCCCTACTTTCCAGAGAAGGAAACTAAGTCTCAGAAAGTAAAGCAACTTGCCCATTATCACATAGTTCCAGTTCCAGAGACATCATTCAAATTCTTGTCTCAGCTGACTCCAGGCCTAACATTCTTTTCATTAAACCACATTGCCTCTTGTAATAGGCCTTATAAATAAATAGCCACCCCTAATTTTTTTTTAAAGCAGTTGATGTGAAGTTTGGTTTTTGCTGCCAGCCCACATTTCCTCATGAAGGAACACAGAAAATAAAATCAGCCTCTTCAGGTTACTGACTCTGCAAACAATTTCCTCATGATGAATAAGTGGCTAATTGAAATGCTATAGGATCTGTGACTTAGGTGATACCACCCTGTGACTTCAGCCCAGCAAAATATCAAAATCAAACCCTCAAAACCAAGAGACAGGTGTATTTTGGCCTGGAGGTACAAACCACAGAATGTGGTCTGATATACTCTGAGTTCCAGGAAGCTCCTCCTATATAGCATTTCCCCCTTACCAAGTCCCTTCTAAATCTCTGTGGTTGCTTCCCCTTCTTTAAGTCCGGGAGACTCTCTACCAGCTGGCCTGATCTTCTATGACTTCTGATCATTTCTTGATTTTCTTCCCAAACTTCTTGTGTGTTTCCTCAATGCAGCTATTTCAGCATTATCTGAGAAACAGAGTTTAATATGAGACCAGCAGATTTAGATAGCGTGGGGAGTTGTTACTCACCCCTCTACCCCAAAAAATGTCTTCCACTTGTATATTAGATCACATTACAAATCAGAATAATTGTATCTCCAAGTGAATAAACACTATATCATCTTTCCATCTCTGGCATTTTCCCCCTGAGCATTATTATATTTGTTAAGTATTTTGCCCCCTCATTGAATTCCCACACAATCATATTTTGAGAATAAAGTTTTAAAGATTCCTCCCACTACCTTATTATTATGCTGTGAAACAGCAACTGCCTCTTTTGCAAAGTCTTCTCTGATCTAAAGATTTTGTCCTTCCCAAGGTATTTGTTGATCACTTGCAGCTGACTCTTCATGACCCCATTTGGGGGTTTTCTTGGCAAGGTAACTGGAATAGTTGCCATTTCCATCTCTGGTTTATTTTGCAGAAAAGAAAATTGAAGCAAACCGAGTTAAATGACTTACCCAAGATCACAGAATTAGGAAGTATGTGAGGTTAGATTTGAAATAAAAGCTGAGTCTTCCTGACTCCAGGCCAAGTACTCTATCCTTTGAAATACTTAACTACCTCCACCTTAAGAATACAAAGTGTTGTGGTGGCTAGGTGGTGCAGTGGATAGAGCACCAACCCTGCAGTCAGGAGTATTTGAGTTCAAATTTGACCTCAGATATTTAATAATTACCTAGCTGTGTGACTTCGAGCAAGCCACTTAACCCCATTGCCTTGCAAAAACTTAAAAAAAAATACAAAGTGTTTATTCAATAATATTTTTTGTTTTGTTTGTCCAATAGAGTACTATGAAACTTTTTACCACCTCCTCATGCCCCCCCCCAAAATAAAGGCTCATATAAGTAAAATTCAATTTAACTTAGGTTTTTTTTAACTATTTGATTTTTAATTCACCAATTAACAAGTATTTATTAGGCAGCTATCTACAGGTAGGCTCAGGACTTTGAGTCAGATTTGCCTTAGTATCCTGGCTCTAAGACACTTTGTCTTGTGTGATTCAGGGCATACCATTCAACCTTCAGCAAATGAGTTAATATCAGTAAGCTTTCACTTTAGTAACATAATTTTGGCAGCTCTATGAAGAATTCAGGGAAACCAATTGAAAGGTTATACAATAGCCTAGGATGAAGTGATAAGGGCCTGAATTAGGATAGGGGTATGAGTAAAAAGAAGTGAATAACAGGAAAGGTATTGTGAAGATAGAATCAATAAGACTTACTAACTCATTGGCTAAGTGGAGTAAGGTCAAGTGAGGAGTCAAAAATAACACTAAGATTGTAAAGTTGGATGACTGGAAGGATGGTGATGTTCTGGTTTAGCAGGACAGATGTTAAGTTTGGGAGACTTATGGATTATCCCTCTCAAAATGTCAAATGGGCAGTTGGTAATGCCTGGGGTTCAGGAGCCAGGACTTGGATTCAAAGGTCTGGGAGGTCTTTGCAGAGAGATCATGATTGAACTCTTAGGACTTCAATATTAAAGACAGAAGAGAAGCTCAGATTGAATCTTAGGGTCTGTTTCACCAAAGTTAGGGAATGAGATATGGATGATGATACAGCTGATGAGCCTGAGAAGAAGATAAGAAGAGGACCTAGAGAAATGAATGTTACAAAAACTCAGAGAACAGAGAGTATCTAGAAGAAGGAAATGTTTAACAGTATCAAATGCTTCGTAAAAGTTAAGAAAGAGGAAAAAAACATTGTATTTGGACATTCAGCAAGTATTGTTGACTTTGAGATGTTGAGTGCTAGAGTTGTATTGCAAAGGGCTGAGGAGAGAGAAAAGAGGAAGTGGGCACAACAAATGCAAACAGCTTTTTTTATTATAGTATTTCATTTGTGAAAGGGAGAAAAATTGCAAGATCATAGCTTGAAAGGATGGTTGGATTAAGTGAGGGCCTTTTAAGGATGGGAGAGACATGAAGATATTTGACAGAGGAAGCAAGACAGAAAGCATGGAAAGATTGAAGTTAAGAAAGAGAAAAAAGGATTATTGGGATGTAATATAGATGTAACTTGCCAGATCTGAGAGGATATGGGATCAAGGGCACCAACAAAGGTACTGACTTTGGCAGAAAGGAAAGCCACATCTAAGGCAGAGGATATTGACATTGACTATAATCCAGGGTTAGAGTTTTGGGGTACCCATTTTTCAAATCAAGAAGATAAGATATAATTTTGTCTCTAAAATAATTATTTTTCACTAGCACATTATAGACAGGAAAGAAAAGGAAAGATTGAGGGAAGAGAAATGAAGAAAGGAATAAAAAAGAAAGAGAGAGAGAGAGAGAGAGAGAGAGAGAGAGAGAGAGAGAGAGAGAAGTTATATTACCCTCTTAATCAAACTCTCTTAATATTGATCAATATTGCCGTCTAAACCTCACTCCTTTGGCATTATATATTCCTGTCACAGAATTATCCCTTGCATTCCTTCTCTTTTTCTATAAAATATACAGCTGTTTTAAAGCAATTTGGAGCCGTAACCAGCAAGGAATTTCTGAAGAAAATTAGAGATATCAGAAGTAAATTCCAATTAACTTTCCCATTACTTGGTATGGAGTTTCAGATAAGTCACTATCCTTTAGCAAATAAGCAAGACAGTCTCAGAAGTTTATATTTTCCAAAGTTGGCAACAGATCTAGCCTATCAAATTTTTAAAAAACTGGAAAATAGAAGTAGGAAAAGACATTTAAGAAAATGTTTCAAATGTAAAAAAATATGATTTTCAAAAAAAAGTAAAAAAGATACTAATCCAAGCAACTTCCCTGCACTCAGATCTTCCCTCTTTCCTGATCTATCTATCTATCTATCTATCCATATAAAGTTCTCCAATTCTGCCACATCATACATTCTCATTAGGTATCACTAATTCCAAACATGAAATAATACATAGAGAGATTTAGCAAAGCTGTTTAATTATTTTTTCCACTGCTAGACAACAACTCAGCTGCCACAGAGTTTCCTCTCTGTGAAGGACAGTCTAGTATAGATAGGGCTGCTTACTTCTGTATTCTGCCAAGTTAGTCTTAACCAATGTTTAGGAATTTTTATTTCTCTATTCTTAATGGACAATCAAAGGATGGAAGGTATGGTTATAGGTTACATCTCCCTGAAAACAATGACATGGAATAGCTCCTTTCTTGTCTGATTCATGACAGAAAATCACAAATCACTCAAATTTACCTCTTGTGAATTTCACTTCTATTTGCTGACATTGGTTAGGTTACATAAATATACAAAAATAGCTTGCTGTGATTTTCATTGTTTTCACACAAATGTGAATCTATAATTCCTTTCTCTTAGAGAAGAGTCCATGCAGAGGCCAGTGATTAATAAGGAAATGACTTATGTATAATGTGAAGCTTGACTCAAGAAGACTAGCTATATCCCACAAAATACACTTACCAATTTAATCAGGTCAAAGAGTGAAGATCAAAAACTGAGAGGAATAAGTTCCCCTTAGGGGGATGTATGAGGAAAGATGGCAGGAATGCAATATGTGCATAAGCTCTTGTTTTAATTCAGAAGGGAGGCCAAGGAAGGGAATAAATTTTTATTAAGTTCCTATTATGTGCTGTGTTGAATGCTTTACAAATATTATCTCATTTGAAACACAGCAATCCTAGTTATGATCCCCATTTTGTAGTTGAGGAAATTAAAGTTGACAGAGATTGAATGAATTATCCAAAATTACAAACTAGCAATTGCCTGAGACTGCATTAGTGAAAGGAAGAAAAAGAAACCAGAAGAAGGAGCAATAATTAGAAGGGGAAAATAATAGCACAGAAGCAGTTCTAGTTTAGGAGATCTATTGGAATTAGTGCCCTATTTAAAACCACATGAACTGGGTACTACTCCTTCTGCAACTTACTACTTTGCATGACTTTGGGCAAGTCAGCTAAACTTTCTGACCCTCAGTTTCCTCATCTCAAAAAGAAAAGGGTAAAATTGAATACTCAAAATTCTATGATACTATGTACCTAGACATCCCAAAATTTCATTAGACAGTGTCCTAGATGGTGTGATTTTAAGAAATCTGAAAAAAAAAAACCTCTGTAATATTTGCTGTTCCCTTAAAAACAACCCAGTCTAAGAAACTGATCAGTTGCTCCCTAGCACTATGCATGTGTACTATTGTAGAAGCCTACAAAACTCACAAGCCACAATGTACCCATGTTAACAGAGGAAGAGAGAATAGTGAATCTACCCAATTGCATTTTTCTATAAAAACATGACAATTAAAAATTAATTTTCATTAGTATAAATATCAATACTCAAATGCTTTATGGGTTCTGTGATTTCATCTATATGGATGTCCTTTCACTAAGGCAGAACCCATCTATCTACCCTTTTTCATCCTTTTCATCTCTATCCATAACCTTCCCACAAAATTTCCACATAGTCCCTAATGGTGGCATATTATAGGTCTTTTAATATTCCCTTACCCTTAGGTCTTATTCTAGCTCTTTTAATATCATAAATGGAGTTGTCCATTTATGAAACTTCACCAACTTTCTTAAAAAGAATAATGTTGGGGTGGCTAGGTTGCACAGTGGATAGAGCACTAGCCCTGGAGTCAGGAGTACCTGGGTTCAAATCTGGCCTCAGACACTTAATAATTACCTAGGTGTGTGAGGCCTTGGGCAAGCCACTTAATCCTACTGCCTTTCAAAAAAAAGAAAGAATAATGTTTGTTATTTCATTTTTCTTATGTATATTTATGTTTTCTTTTACAACCTGTTTAAAACAGAAATATGCTGTGCATGACTTCACAGGTAAATTCAATATTGCTTGCATTCTCAAAGAATAGAGGGGGACAAGAAGAAGTAAAGAGAATTTGGAACTCAAAATTTTGAAAAATCAAACAAACTGAGTCTGACATAAGAAATTGTGTCAAATTTATAAGAATATAAGTCATTCCTCAATTGATAAATGGTCAATGAATATGAAAAAGGAATTCTAAGTTGAAAAAATTAAAGCTATCTATAGTCATATAAAAATGCTCTAAATCATTATTGATTGGAGAAATGTTATTTAAAACAACTCTGAGGTACCACCTTATGCCTATCAGATTGGCCAATAATACTAAAAAAGGAAAATGATCAATGTTGAATGAATGTGGGAAAACTAGGACACTAATGCATTATTGGTGACATTGTGAACTGATCCAATCTTTCCAGAGAACAATTTGGAATTTGTCCCAAAGGACAATAAAACTATGCATGCCTTTTAATTTAACAATACCACTACTAGGTCTGTATCCCAAAGAAATCATGAAAAGGGTTAAAAAAACACATGTATAAAAATATTTATAGCAGATCTTTTTGTAGCGGCAAAGATTTGGAAATTGAAGGGATGCCCATCCATTGGAGAATGACTGAACAAATTCTGGTATATATGAATATATGGTATATATGGTATATTCTGGTATATATGATAGAACAATATTGTTCTGTGAGAAAGCATGATTGATGGAACTTAAGAAGCATAGAAAGACTTGCACAAACTGATGCTAAGTGAAGTAATCAGAACCAGAAAAACATTATACATATTAACAGTAACATGGGATGATGATCAACTTTGATGAACTTGACCATTTCTGCAGTGCAATAATCAAAGACAATACTGAAAGACTTGTGATGGAGAATACCATTCATATCCAGAGAAGGAACTGTAGAATTTAAATGCAGACCAAAGTTTACTATTTCCAACTTTTTTTTAAAAAAAAGTTTTCTTATAAATTATGGGTTTTTTCTCTATATTTTTTTTCTTCTGTTGGGATGTGATTCTTTCACATATGGATGTATGTTTAGGGGTGGATATAGATGAAGAGTCTATGTCATTTGCTTTTTGTCAGAGGGAGGGGAGGGGAGGGAAGGAAAGGAGAAAAATATATAAAAATGATCGTTGCAAACTACCATTACATGTAGTTGGAAAAATAAATAAATAATAAAAAAATCAAAATTAAAAATATTTTAATGTGTTTGGGGAATATTCAGCAAAAATAAATAAAATATATTAAAAGAAAATTGTAATGGACAAATGAGAAATCACCTCCCCAATTTTACTTAGAAAAAAACAGGAATATGATACAGAAGAACTTGGTAGAGGAGGAGAAACTGGATTCAGTCTCTCTTCCTTGAGGATCTCAAAAGAGACAAAAGAGATTTGCTTCGACCATGTATGTAGGATGTACTTGCTACTCTTCTATTCCTTTGATACCAATTATTATCAAAGTTTAGTATTTTAAGCAAACTGCTCATGTTATTTACTATCCATATGGCAATAAATATGCTGAGGAATAAAATGAATAATGATTATAAAGCACTTAGTATACTCCCTGCAATCATAAGTGCTATGTAAATGTTAACTATTATCATTATTACTTATCAACTCTGTGCAGATAACTCCCAAATCTATTTATCCAGTATTATTTTCTCTGCTGAGTTCCAGTCCAAAGAGAAGCACCAATTATCCACTTCATATTGGATGTCCTAAAGTACATCTTAAACTAAGTGACCAAAACAATAATCATTAGCTTTTCCTTAAAACCCATCCCCTTCCAAACTTTCCTTTTTCTGTACTATTCTTCCAGTCACCCAGGTTAGCAACTTTGATATTATCCTAAAATACTCATTCTAATTCACTCCACATATGTAATCAACTACCAATGCTAGTTGCTTCTAACTCCACATCTCTCGAATCCATCCCCTTCTCTCTCTCCAAATAGCTACAATACTAGTATATACCACCATTGCCTCTAATCCAGCGTATTGCTATAATTTCCTCACTGGTCCCCTAACCTCAAGCCTCTCCCTACTCCAATCCATCCTTTGCAGATTTCTCTAAAATTCAGATTTGGATATGTCATTCCCTGACTCAGTAAACTCTAGTGACTTCTTATGGATCAAATTAAAAACTTCCACTGGTGTGCTGGTAAATATTTAACAACTATCTCCAAAAGCCACATGCCCTACTTACTTTTAAGCTTGATCAACATTTTGCATATTTTGTTTATTTCTTTCTATACTCTAGACAATCACCAAAACAAAAAAAATCAAACCCTCATTCTTAGTGTTTGTTGATTTTCATGGTGTACATATATACACTAAAAATTTAACAAGTGTCTACCTCGATTCAGTAGGAACTGACTTAAACACAGCCCCTGTAAACTTCCCTGTTTAGCATTTAAAGCTTTGTGCAAGCCTAGCCTCAACTTTTCTTTCCTAACATATTAAACATTATTCCCCTTCTGATTCCAGGTGAAACTGGCCTTGTTGTTCTTCATTCATGACACTCCATTGCCCAGCTGGCAACCTTGGCACTAATTGTTCCTGGTATCTGTAATGTGCAACTTCCTCACCTATTTAAAATTTTGGTCTTCCTTGAAGTTTCCATTCAAATGTCATTTTCCACATGAAGCCTTTCCTGATATACCTAGATCCTAATGCCCTGTCCGCCAAGTCATTTGATATCTGTTTTTATATACTTATATATTGTATGTATTTATTATCTCTCCCTATAAAATAGAAATTTCTTCAGTGCAGAAATTGTTTCTCTTCTGTCTTTCAATCTCCAAACACAATGCAGTACCATGATATAGTGGGTATTTAATAGATAGTTGTTCACTGGTTGATTGATAAAATCTAAATGATTTGAGAGCATGGATGTATCTGACAATACACTGGTACTTTCCACTGGGGTTGTGGGAAATGGACTAAAGAGAGACTAGGAGTGATAGAGGAAGCCAACTCTCCACCCCTACATACACACATTGGAACTATATATCACACCCCATTATATTTATAATTAAAAACAATAAACATAGTTGGATCTAGTATTTCCATACCTCATTGCAATCTGATCAATTGATAATTATCTCTTCATGTATACAAACACACACACACACATATGTGAAAATATCATTGAAACAAAATTTATAGAACTGCTCAATCTAGGCTAGAACTTTATATTTTCTTTATAATCTCATTATCAGATATTGTTTAATCTAAGCTTGAAATACTGTCACTCATTTGCTGGAGTCACAGGTCTTCTAAATTTGTGCTTATTAATGGGTGTCTATTTGGGGACCTGGGTGGGGGTGGGGGGTGTAAAACCCTCCATGGAAACTGAGATTTATTTAAATTGGAGAACTTTGCATGAGACTAAGGTGCCATCCTTCTAATGTTTCTATTCCTGTCAGTATCCCTCCCCTCCATCTGTGAAACTGAGTTGCCTTAACAATTCTAATTAACAATGGGAACTATTAGCCAAGTTCCTCATCTACTAGGAAACTTTGTCAGTCAAACCGATGACTGCTGATAGCAACTATTTCCTATCTACTTCTTTTAAATAACTGGTTTTGAAACATACAAATGTAAAGAACTTCTTAAAACAATTAAGCAAAACAGTTTTCTCTGTGCAATATAATCTGACCTCATTCAGGTTACCAATCTATTTCTCAATATTTCAGGCTCTTTCCTAAGAATCTCCATCTTCCAGAGTTGGAAAAGACTTTAGGGAATACTAGGAAATGTTATAGTCCCTAAGGAGAAAAATGGAGATCATAGACCTGCAGGAGAGAGAAGGGAAGCCTTGTATTTGTTTCTAAAACTTTTACTAATTTCTAAATTTTTAATAATCTCTGAGCCCCACTAGTCTAGGGGCAAAGATGTGGTATAGTAAATAGCACACTGACCCTAGAACCAGGAAAAATCTGAATTCAAATTTGATCACAGATACTAGCTGTGTGGCTTCAAGTAAATCACTTAACTTGCATTGATTCTGTTTCCTCAACTGCAAAACAGGAATTTTGACTCCAGAGCCAGCACACTTTCCACTGCACCAACATTCCCATAATCAGTGTTCTCTCCAGTTCCAAAATCAGAAAAATTCAACATAATTGCATAGTTCACTCAAAGTAAAAACAAAAACCAATGATTTCTTTATCATTTGTCATCAAAGCAAATATCACCTGGACCATAAATATATCAATTGTAAGGCAATTGAAAATAAATTGCTGAGGGTTGTCCTAATCACATTTCCCCCATTATCCATTGCTTCTACTACTGAACATTTCTTGTGTAGTTTTCCTGCATGAAACTATACTATTGAATGCTTCTACTGAATATCAAGAAAATCTTCCACACCCAAACCACACCTATCTCCAAATGTTGAAACACACTGGGCTAATATGCTAACTAAATTTTAAGTTCACAAATGTGGTTGGCTTGTAATTTTGATCATGATGAAGCCAAGATTAGTTCAAAACACAGTTTAAAATAATAATGTTTATTTCTATTTTCTCATTAACAAATGAACTGTTCTTGGGTTTAGAGTTTTTCAGAAAGAGGAACACTGAGAATTTTTATCCATGAAGAAACTCAAAAACTGTCCTAAAATTGGGAAGTACCAGGTCATTTCTCAGATTCAAAACTCTCAATCTACCTCTTCAATATTTTTTAAATTTGTATTTATTTAAGGCAATGGAGCTAAGTGACTTGCCCAAGGTCACATAGCTAGGCAATTATTAAGTGTCTGAGCTCAGATTTGAACTCAGGTCCTCCTAACTCCAGGCAACTGTTCTATCCACTACACCTGCTAGCTGCCCCTACCTCTTCAATTTTTAAACAGGTTGCTGCACCCAATTAGATATAAATATTTTGGTTATTTCATAGAGGATCTGAATTCCTCAAGCTATATAATAATATCAGCACTTTTACTCATCATTACCACAAATATGAAAACATGCATTTTTATTTTGCTTCCCTATAATTTAAGTAGTGATGGGGTAAAATGGTAGCATGTGAACTCTGGGAATGTTTTGTGAAACAACAGGGTTCATTTAGCAATGGCTGCTAACTTTTCTGTAAGAGACAGCAAGGTATCTAATAGAAAGTGTGAAAAAAGTCCTAAATGTGAGTTCAAATCATCTTTTGTCACATGTTACCAGTGTGAACTTAGGCAAATTACTTAACCTCTTATGGTTCTATTTTCCTCAAATGAAAAGCAAAGCAGTTGGACTTAATGAACTTGAAGGCTCTTCCATCTTCAAATTATGATCCTAAGTTTTACATTCAGGCTAAGGTTTTGCATCACAAGACCTCTTCCTCCTGGCTTTGCCCACAATTTACATTCCTAGGTTTGATCTAGGGAAACCTCAAGGTGAAGGTGGTTTCTGGGTTCATGTGCTTAAAATTTTAACTCATAAGCCTCCACTTGTGTAAAGCAAAAGGTTTCACTGAGGCAGCATCATAAACCAGGAGCTACAAAAAAAATATTTCCCCTGAGGGAAACAGTGAAAGGGGAGGAGAAATTCTTCTACAAATACATTCAGAATTATGTAATTGAAAAGAATCCTGATTATCTGTTAGTGACCTCTTATAATCTTTATTTTCTGAGGGTGGCTGGGAAAATAAATTGATAAGCATTGTCCTAATCAAATTTCCCCCATTATCCATTGCTTTTACTATTGAACATTTCTTGTATGGTTTTTCTGCATGCAACTATACCATTGAATGTTTCTACTGAATATGGGGAAAATCTTCCACAACCAAACCAAACCATGACTTTGGTCAAAATATCTTAATCTCTCTTGGTCTCACTTTTGCTATCTATTAAATAAAAATGTTGTAGTAATTTATCTTTAACATCTTTACCAGTCCAATATAAAATGATTTAACTCTGTCCCCATTGTCTGAAATCCAGATTTTTTTTTAATTTTATATTCCTATTTGAGAGTTCTTTGATTCCCTGATGGGATAAGTAGTCTCTTTTCTCTTGACCTGGAGTGCTCACATCAACCATTTCCCATTTTAATGGTCTTAAGACAAACACTTAAGTTCCATTTAACTACTTAAGATATGCTTTACTTTTGCAAAAATATATTTATCTCAAAGATACAGAAAAAACAAAAATGTAAGCTGAATACCAATAACACTGAAACATCACCTACACAGGCAACACCACCTCAGTCTCTGGGTAGAGGAGGGGGCTTTATGTGTTCACAAAATGGTTCAATTTCTTCATAGCATTAGTCCTTTCCCTTCCCTTCCAAGTCTGAATCCTCAGACTCTTGCTTCTAGGACTTTCCTCCTGAGCTGTCTGTAATACCTGACCTGAACTTCTGGATTCTTGAATCTACTGGCTCAAATTCTCAGACCAAACCTTGAAGTTCCATTCACTGTACCCTTAATGGAAAAGCACAAAAAAGTGGCAAATGCTCCAGGACTGCTTCTTAGATCTATGTGAACCAAAGAGTTGGGCATGGGGGAGAAAGAAGTCAGTCCAGACCCTTCCCCTTTACTATATGGTAAAAGTAAATGAATGAAGGAGTCCTTTGCCATCAGAAAAATACAAGAAATGTCACAACTGTATTCAGGTAATTTTAACAATACAGATAGTATGGTCTCACAAAGTTGTCCAGGGCCTTCTTCTCTCCCTATTTACTATTTCCTCTTGGTGATCTCAACAGCTCCTATAGCTTCACTTATGATTTCCATACAGATGATTCTTAGATCTATTTGTCCAGCCCTATCTCTTTGCTGACCTTCAGCCACACATTCCATATGCCTCTTAGACATCTTGAACTGGATATCCCATAAATAATTTTACATTCGAAATGTCCAAACTGAATTCATTATCTTTCTTCTAAAATCTTCACTTCTTTCTAATAACTTCCCTATTAATGTGGAGGTTTACAACCTAAGTATCATCCCCAGCTCCTCATTCTCTTACCCCTTATAACCCAATTAATTGTAAAAATTTCTCATAATCAACCAATCAATCAATAAACATTAATTAAGTGTCTATTATGTGCCAACCACTGTGCTAAGTGCCAGGAATATAAAAAGAGACAAAAGACAGTCCCTAGACTCAAGAAGATTACAGTCTTATGGGAAAGATACCAAGAAAACAAATACATACAAAGTAAACTATAAATAGGAAATAATTAACAGAGGGACTGCACTAAAATTAAGAGAGGTTGGGGAAGGCTTCCTGTAGGTGGGATTTAGTTGAGACTTAAAGGAAGCTAGGAAGGTCAACAGTTGGAGCAGAGGAGGGAGAGTATTCCAAGCATGAGAGATAGCCAGAGAAAATGCCTGGAGCCAAGAGAGTATCTTGGAGTGTCTTATTCATGGAACATGAAGTCATTCATGGCCAAGAGATCAGTGTTACTAGATCAAAGAGTATGAGTTGGGAATAAGGAATAGGAAGTCTAGAAAGTACTGGGTTGGATTAGGAAGAAATTTTAATCTCAAAGCATTTTGCTTTTAATCCCAGAGGTGATAGGAAACCATTGGAGTGGGCGAGTGACATGATCAAACCTGCAAACATCTGTCATAAATCTCCCTTCTCTCTTCTTCACTGAAACCACAACAATGCAAGTCCTTATTTTTATCTCCCCATACTATTACAACTAGTATTTTCTTTGACAAGACTTCTGTCTTGTCACTGGATGTAGATCACTCTGGAAGAGAGATTGAGACTGACTTGGTGCAACTCTATCTCATTTAAACCCAATACGTACTCAAGTGAAGATATCATGCTATCTGTCCTCAGTCAAAAATGAAGGACAAATGGAAACTATTACAATAAGTTGATACTTGGCTTCCCTGCTTCAAATATCTCCCTCAATCCAGTCTTATCTCTCTTCAGCTCTCAAGTTGATTTTCCTAAAGTACAAATCTGACCATATTATTACCACCACACCACCTTACCATTCAATAAATTCCAGTGGCTCCCTATTACCAACAGGATCAAATATAAAATCCTGTTTGGCTCTTAAAGTCTTAACCTGACCTTTCCTTCCTCTCCAAACAAGGGATCCAATAATAATATGTGATCCAATAAACCAGGTCTCTTCGATGTTCCTAAAATAAGAGACATTCATTGCCTGATTCTAAGCATTTTCATTGATTGCCCGATTCTAAGCATTTTCATTGATTGCCCCTCCTCCATGCCTGTACCTCATCTAACTTCTTCCCAGAATTTCTTCAGTCCCAATTTTCTTCAAGAAGCTTTTCCCACTTACCCTAAATCTTAACATTTCCCCCCAAGATTGACCTCTTCACTTATCCATTCTATATCTTGTTTGAATGTAATAGTTTAGGCTTATGAGTTCATTGAGAGAAAGGACTTTTAAAAAAATCTTTCTTTGTTTCTCCAGTGCTTAGGAAAGTGCCTGACATTTAAACACTAGTTGACTGACTTGAACTATGCACCATAGTAGAAGGGAGGTGTTCTAAAACATTGATAGGTCAATTCTAAATGTCCATATGTGCTCTAGTACTCTTGTCTCCTAGAAGCAGTTTCCCCACTGTTTTCTATATTCATGAAACCATTTTGAGCAGTTAAATTGGGCTTCATTTCAGGTTATTTTATTTATTGTCTCAGAAGAAAAGAAAACTTATTTTTGGTGAAAAATTTGGTGAAGGAGGGCAGCTAGGTGGTGCAGTGGATGCAGCACCAGCCCTGGAGTCAGGAGTACCTGAGTTCAAATCCAGCTTCAGACAGACTTAATAATTGCCTAGCCATGTGGCCTTGGGCAAGCCACTTAACCCCATTGCCTTGCAAAAAAAAAAACTAAAAAAAAAGAATTTGGTGAAAAAAAAAAACAATGTTCCCAGATAATCTGACCTA
The DNA here is from genome assembly GCF_037893015.1 of Macrotis lagotis. Classification (NCBI taxonomy): domain Eukaryota; kingdom Metazoa; phylum Chordata; class Mammalia; order Peramelemorphia; family Peramelidae; genus Macrotis; species Macrotis lagotis. The sequence goes on along the minus strand of NC_133666.1, from coordinate 229,487,274 downwards.
TCCTCCATTCATTCCCAAAGAATGAAAACTGTTGCAAAGACACGTGAAGTTTCCTCTGGCAGAGTTTGGTACAGAGGAGTCACAATCACACCTTATCCCAAGCACAGGAGGACTTAGCAACAATCTTCACCTATTTATTTATTGCCAGGCTCTGAAGCTGCAAAAGAGGGTAGAAAGACTACTCTATGACGTGTCTGCTTTAATTCTGTCATTAAGGACAAGGTGATGGTCTTCATTCATTGCTAACCTTATGGAGTAGTTCAAGGGTATATCACTTAGAATTGGATAGAAGAAACCCATGACCCTTTAAGGTAGCCCAGAGTGGCCCCCTCCAAAAAGCACTTATTCATTATGGGGGAGAAAAAACAAAAAAAACTCATTTCAAGTGTGGTACAGTGGTTTCAAATCCTGGCTCTGCATGTCCTTGAGCCTCAGTGCTCCCATCTGTCAAAATGGGAGAGGGGTTGTTGAACTAAATCATTTTTAAGTTTCCTTCTGGTTAAAAATCTGTATCCCCAGGATCCATTGATGTGAGCCCCTCTACTTCCACCAAGACTCAGTTTTCTCTCCTTTTCAAAACAGTACAAGAATAGGAAGACAAAGCTGACCCAAAAAAAATGTTCCTGAAGTCTGATCAGACATAATTGTCAAAATAATTGGGTTGACTTCTATTTTCTGAGCTGAGTTTTAATGAGTCTTATGACATAGGGATTCTGTGTTCAAACTATCATCAAAACCAAGCCACAATAAAGATATCACTTTAACAGCTGAATATACCCCTATATTAAGGTGGCACTTCTAAACTGCCAAAGACTCATAGCACCAATCCAAGTATAGCCACATTGAAAGGAAGTTCCCTCTCTTCTACATTCGTAACATTCATAAATCGCTACAGCTATTACCCACATCCGGCACAGTCACTTAGCTTAAGTGATTCTCTTAACCACATTCTCCTGCTGACTATCTAAACCCTCATTTCTACTTACATCAATAGTTTCCTAAATGTAAAACTATTAACTTTCAAATCCTGATGAGAAAAAAAATCTATTTACATTGGCAAACAGGCATGCTGCTACTTATAACTAAGAACTAATGCTTTAACTCAGTCCTCATGAGAAAGCTAACCCTACTAAGCAGTGCGAGGATGGGTCACTTAGAACTCCCTAATGCAGAAGTTTCAAAGAGAAAGTTATGGACCATGTCTGCATGTCATTTCTATATGACTTCTCTTGTCACAGATGATATAACCCTAATGTTTGACTGAGTACCCCGGGAGTCATGCAAATAAAACTGTTTGCCACATTTATGGTTTCAGGCTCATTTTACAGCAATGTGCTTGCAACCATTTGCTTTGTCATGTTCAGCCACACATATATCCATCTATCTATACTTCAGTAATGGCATCATTCTGACAATGAATTTTGGTTATAGTTTAGTCTGGGATGCTAAAGTTGATGACAAAACAAGAAGAGAACAAGAAAAAAAGAAAGATTCAAAAAGAAAAAAAGGAAAGTATGAGTATTTATAGATAGAACTTGGAGATAAAAAAGAGGAAAGATAAAAATTATTATTCAAAGAATAGGCTGCAAAGATGAGGGCTATATGGGATGATAATATAGGAAAGGGACAAAATAGATTATAAAGTAGCCCTATTGATATTATTAGATATTTGATAGAGTTTTACAAATAAAAGCTATGAATGTGTCATTAAAGTAAGGTGTTAAAGTGTTTCCTCCTCCATCAAAAAATAATTATCTGGATTATACTCAAATACACATAAAACATATTATAGGTGGTGTGACCCTAGGCAAGTTACAACTCCTCATTACTTTCAACAATTCTCTCAGACTACAAGTTTATTGAATTTGCATTGGTATTACTATTCCCCACCCCAAACCACAGCTTCCAGTTCCATAGAAGGTAAACTCACTGTTTCATTTTTGCCTTTGTATTCCCTGTATATGATAGAGCAATGGTCCAAACATTCCACTTCCTCTACCATTTTTACAGATGCAGACACTGAGACCCAAGAACACATAGATATTGAGTAAAAGAGGTAGAATTTGAAGTTACTGTAACTCAATTGAAATGAGAGGCCTTTTTTTCTTTCTGGAATGGACAAGAGTCTATTTTGGGCTACTCTGGGCTAAAGTATCTTGAATTTCTTAATATATATGTTGATTATTGTGTCCAGCAAAGAAGGACTTAAACATGAGTTAAATGGTATACATGACACTGATAAACTATTTTAATTAACTAATTTTCACTGTAATTTTTACCAGTTTCTGAGTGCCAAAGAAACTGGATTTGAACCCACAAGGGTCCTTTAAAAATTCTATAGAATTTGAGGCTACTGTTTTTATTATTTTACTTACTCATACAAATTATCACACTAGTCATTGATCTCAAGGCTTTACAAGATAGATGTAAAAAAGATACATGCACAAAAGAACATACAATAATAAAGGAATGAATTTGCTAAGAGTTCAATGATGAACATGGTTAGTGCTGTTGCATATGAACAAATAATTTGCAATTATTATTTCATATTTAAAATATTATTCATTTGTATTTATTCACCTACAGAATAAAATTACTTTAACATTAATTCTTCAGAAAGTATCTAGAGAACAAGAAATAGTACTTAACAAAACAGTACAATATGAAATTTCTTTAATAGTTCAGTCAAATCAATCAAGTTTTGAAAAAAGTAATGATCACAAAGCATCATTGTGAATTGTTTTTCTATGAAAGTTCTTATGTTTGTTTTCTGAAAATATGCATTCTCAACACAGGTCCCTAGAATTATTCTGCATTGAAGAAAGTTTTGGGGTAATAGAATTATTTACAATGTCTGTTCAAGTTGGTAATTTTTTTTTCAGTTTTAACCACATCCTCTGCCAAAACATGTTACTAGAGTTTCAGTATTTTGTCTGTTTTTTATATCACTTTTTATTATTAAAAAGTTTGTTAAAATTTTTTGAACATTGGTTAGATTAGCATTAAATAGCTTGCACTGATAAGTTTCAGGACAATATAAGAAATGTTATAGTGGGTTTTTAAACTAAAGAATGATAAAAATGAACTGGGAAATACTATTTATTGCTAATAATTATACATTTATTGAATGTTTATTCTTAATGCTATGTCTGTTTTCCCACAGGATCCTTAAGACTATTAACTCAAGCTGCTTTTACCAAAGCATTATAGAAAATAACCCAAAATGATGGTCAATTGTCAAGAGACATTTTCCTTCTGTTCCATCTTGATACTGCTCGGCCTTGTTAAGTACTGACAGGAGATTGGAGTTATAATAAATCTTTGAGTGGAGAAAAAGAGCAATAGCTTATCAGTTATTTAGGATTCAAGATTGGGAAATTAGGGCTGCTTAAGTTTAGAAGAAAAGGTTGAATATAATTTCAGATTTAAAAAGAAGAGAAAAAATAATAATGAATATACTGATAGATTTGGACTTCTGTATACAAAGTAGTCAATAGAGAACAACTGACCAATGCTGATGAGAAATATAAGAAAACTTTGACAAAAAATAAATACTGTACTCATTTCTAGACATAAGAGCAAAAGAGGCCCAAGGAAGATGAAGGGGTAAATGCTGGGTTTGAACTGTTGGAACAACAAAAAAGATATACAAGAAAAGCAGAGTTGAACATTTTTCATTATTTTCTCTTAGACCATATCTACACAAAGGGCATACTGGAAAATAATTTTCCATATTATTCAGGATCAAAAAAATATCCCTAAACACCCCACAATTTCCCTCATAATACAGATAATAAAAGTTATTTTTTTAAAATCTGAATACTCTGGATCATATTCCCTAAATTCTCTATTCCAGGTTCCTTATCCAGAAATAATCTAAGTGAACAACAGATAAATGTTCAGTTGTTTATGTGTTAAGCCAATTTACTAACTCCTCAAAGTTCAAACTGGAAAATGACCTACCTGGCAGCACTTTTTAAAAATAGCTACTATTTAATCCTTGTGGAAATGTGTGGGTGTGGGTGTGGGCACTCCCCAAATGGAAGATGAAATATGTGCAATATATTTGACAATTAATCCTTATGGCTTAGTAGGGATTTAACTGGGGTCTAACGCTGCATTCTGCACTTGCCTCAGGCTCCTATTAAGGTCAGACAAGTATAGAACTGGGCTGACTTTAACATACTTGAAACTTTTCTAAATGCTGTAATTGGAGAGGCAGAATACATAACTTCCCTCTAAATTGGGAGATTCATTTTGTGTCACCATCACCTGAATTACTGCCAAATTCATAGGACAGTTCTAGAGATTGTGGATAGGTTGGAGGAAATTAGTATTGCAAGTCTACAAGGAAATGATAAAACCTCTAAAGTCTTACCATATCTTTGACATTCCAAAAAACAAATCCAAGTACTACAAACAGAGCCAGTCCCAAGAACAATGCTTAAGTTTCATGTTTGTATCAGAAGTCTCCCCATTGCCCTTCTGTATTGTCACCCTCTTGCCAACCACCCATACACAGAAAGTATTGTGTCAGCTGGTCAATAAGCATTTATTAAGCATCTCCTATATACAAACCTACTATAAGCAGGCACTGTGTAAAGAACTGAGAATTGTTTCCTAAATGACAAAAGACAGTCCCTGCACTCAACACACTTACAGTCTAATGGATGCTAGGGTAGTCCCATTCTTCAAACCATTCCTCATTTCTCTACATCAAAACTTGCTCATTAAGTGTTCCATTGCTTCACAAGTAACTTACTAGATAAGCTAATAAATTAATTTAAATTACTTAAGATAGTAATGACTGATGATGTAATACTTCTTCCCCAGACAACATCTTAACATAAAAATAATTTAAGCTTATAAAATAATGTCTAGTTTGCAAAGTTGCATTAGTTGTAATTAAACAATATTAACCTTCAAAAAATGAACAATCCATAAAAGGTAGCCTTGGCAGTGAAGAGAATTTGATAAAATGAACTTTCCTATCATTCCTGAAGTCAAACTACATAAACTACTATCTATTCTGCCTACATCTAAGGCCAACCTTAAATATAGCCTTTGACTGGCTCCTTCTGCCATTCCAGGTAGACACCAAATTGTAAAGTAGGTGAAATTTGTCCATGTTATCTACTTTTGTTTCCTCCTATAAGTAATAATAGCAATGCTTTGCATTCAAATTGGACTTTCTATATTGCAACATGCTTTATTTTACATGAGCTTCACCAGAGCACTGTGAGAAGAGAACAGCAAATATTGTTCTCTCCATTCATATTCCTATGCCATATATTTCTTTTAACATGTTCACTTCTTTTTGTAAGGAAATATTTTTGGCTACTCAATCATAAAGGACATAATTTTTATTCAACTATCTAAAGAAAATAAAATTGAAATAATCTTATTTTAATTAACTAAATGTTTTTTAAATATATACATTTTAAAAATGAGATGAAATATCCATTTTCATAAACCTTTAGGTTGTACATTAGTCTACCCTATATAAAGCTTGTGTCCCCATTTTATAAATGTTGTGAATCTCTCTCCTATCTCTTCACTTACACCTTACTCACCAAAGATTTTAACATATTACCAAAAGGGTTCTAAATAAACAAAGCTATGATGTTAGTTTAAAATGTGGCAGGGTTCCTGTTTTGGAGGGAAGGAACCATCTCTCCCTCTCAACTCCCACCATAGCACATGGGGATCTCCCACTACCTCTCTTTCGTGCTCTTTCTTCTTCTGCCAGTAGGAAATATCATTCATTCTTAACTGCTGCTGTGGCCACATCAGCTTCCTTCTCAAAACATCCTAGTGGTTTTCTCAACTCTGTCTTCCTCCTTTAATTCTTCTACCCACTCATTCATTGTAGCCTGTTGATTTCTTTTTTCATTTTTCATTCTAATTTTGACCTTATTTCATTCTTCCTGATGTTCCTCATCCAAAATACCACTGTACCTCCTGTTGATCACATTGAGTTCTCTTTGGCACTTGAGTGTATAAATACATAGTGTTGGACATAGTCAATCGGCTTGAATTGTACCTTAGTTACTAACTGTGAGATTCAGGTCAATTCATTTAGTTTTCCTCAGCATTTGTTTCCTCATCTATAAATGGAAATCCTTACATTTCTTATTCAAAAATCTCTTTAGGTCTTGAGAGCTTTCCCCAACTGAGTGAAAGCTACTACATCAAAATTCATCTATGCTCTTACATCCCTTCTTGTTCTGATGATTTAGAAAATTATGAACTTCATAAGAGTAGGAGTATTTATTGCTTGTTTCAGAAACCACATGCTCACATTTGACCTTTCCAAACTCTGATGTTAAGTTGCCACATCATTATTGATGGTGTGTATTGCTTTTGAGCCAGATTGTTCTGGAAAAAGTTGCTATGTAAACTCGGGAAAATGACATCTAATTTCAAACAAAATATTTTATAACCTGGCAATGTCTAATGTTTCTCATCTGCCAAATGTCTTCTCTTTCTTGAACTAAATTTTTTCTTTAAAAAAATAGCTTCTCCCTTCTGTCTCCTTTCAAGATTCTCTCTTCTCTCTCATCACTTCATTCATATTTTTCACTCGAATTAATTTCTTTGGGGATAAACACTTTGGGTTTTGCCACTAGATTGCCTGCCATTCAGGTTACTCTTTTTTGTAGAATTTATTAATAATAAGTATTTCAACCTTTCTTCTTGTTTGGAAAGGCAAGAGAAGGTGAGAATAAAATAAGAAAATAGAAAACTATCCTGGGAGCATACTATATTCATAAGTATATTCCATCTTGAACATTTATAAAGAAGGCAAAGTGATTGATCACTTGTTTCAGTTTCAGATAAAGCATTTATTAAGACCCTAGTATGTGTTGGGCACTGTACTAGTATCCCAAACTGTTTACATTCAAATAAGCATGATGAGATTTAAAAAGACAGTATGGGAAAATGGATAAAGAACTGGCTTTGGAGTTAGGAAGACCTAAGTTCAAATACCACATCTGATATATACTGGCTATGCCAAGTCAAAAAACTTCCTGAAATCTCAGAAAACTTTTAAAGACTATAAGCTGTAAAGAAGGTGACCATCTGCATTGTCAAAGGGAGTCCCCCCCAGGAGTTCCCTATAAACAAAAAGAACAGAAATCTAGTTCTTGCCCTCCTCCATCTCCCCCTAAAAGCTGTATTATGCTAGTAACAAATTGGGTCTAGAAAAACAAAATCCTAAACTAAAGCATATAAAAATGGTAAGGGCCAGAAAGCAGTTTCATTTTCTTTGGAAATTCAAATGTGACACAAATAAGTAAGAATATGGCTTTCTTTTCTTACTCCTGTTTCAAAATGAAAAGTCAGTAGGACAAACAACCTTCTGGAAATACTTTAATATCTTCCTGGGACTCAATATCTGCAAATTAAAAAACCTGAGGGAGGAGGGGAGAGAAAAATGGAATTTTGTGAAGTCTGTTCTATAATCTGATCCACCCAGAAGTTACAGAAATTTGCTCTCAGGCAAGAAGGCCATGTCTAAAAAGAAAGGAAGATACCAAGAACAAACAGGAAAAAATTAATTCAAATAAAAATATGGCAATCAACCAAATCCTACAACACATAGAAAGCAATGACAAAAATAAAAGGAACACAAGAAATTAGAATGATAATGAGTATGCTCTTAGTGTCACTGATCTTATTAATGAACTTTAAACTATAATCATGATCTGAAGATGGAAAGGAAAGAAACAAGTATTTAAGTGCCTAATCTGCACCAGACTATGCTAAACATTTTACAAACATTTGATCTTGAAGTAGGTATTATTTTTTGAGGAAACAGAGGCAAACATAGGTTAAGTGACTTTCCCAGTATTACACAAGTGTCCGAAGCCAGATTTGAATTTGTTTTCCTAACTCCAGGTCCTAGTAGTCTATCTACTGCATCACATAGCTTCCTGTCAACTATAATTTCAAAGCAAGACCAAAAAAAATACAATTCCTTGAAACTAAAACTAATAATAATCAATTAAAATGAGTGAGATTAACCCAAAGAGGGATCACATGGTGCAGTGGATAGAGCACCAGCCTTAGAGTCAGGAGGACCTGAGTTCAAATGCGGCCTTCAGACACTCAAATAATTACCTAGCTGTTTGGCCTTGGATAAGCCACTTAATCCTTGCAAAAAAAAACTAAAAAAAAAAAGAAGGATCATAAAATATGTTGCTAATGAGGCTTTATGCTTCTCAAATCTCATTTTAAAAAAAAGCTTAATGTGAAACTACAATAAAATGAACTATGACACATCTTAACTAAAATTGACAGAATAGAAAGATGGAATTCCCCAAGGCAGTTAAACATAGGAATGTCAAAAGATGAATTTGTGACTTATCTCTAGCACTTTCCAAAGAAGTGGGTGTCCTACCCAAGTCAACTTGAGTTTTCTAGTCAGATCAGCAGACAAATGCCTTTACTAGAGGAGTCTGTCAGGTTATCATAGTGATGATAAAAAAATAGAATTTAAAATGATCCAATTCTCACTATGGGGGAATTAGACATTCAAGTGGTACAGTGTTGGAGTGCTAGACCTGGAATCAGGAATACCTGAGTTCAAATTCTGTCACTGACACTTAACTAACTGTGTGACAAATTATTTAGCTATTCTCAGTTTCAGTGTACACATTTGTAAAATAGGAATAATAAATACTTATCTATATTACTGGGTTGTGATTGTAAGGATCAAATAAGATAACATATATAAAATGATTTGCAAACCTAAATCATTATATAAATACTAATTCACTATCATATAGAACAGGCAACCTCCTGAGATTTATTTAATTTCCCAATCAGACTTCCCTAATGGAAAATTCATTTTTCATCCTCTTGAATTTGTAGAGATTGTTTTCTAGGCCTAGTATTCATTCTCTCTTTTGATTTTTGCTTTGAGAATCCTTGGTTTGAAAATATCCAGCACATAATATGCAATTAATAAATGCTTGTATTGAATAATTGATTTTCCTCCCTCTCCTGAGGGCCACTTTCTATGGGAAGCTTTTTTTCAGTTCCCCTTCCTCAAAAGAACCCTCCCTTTCTGGAAATGATCATATTTACTGATATATATTTGTTAAATGCTATAACCCCCAGTAGAATTTAAGTTCCTTGAGGACAGAAACCATTTCTTTCATCTTTGTTCCTCTAATTTTTTTTTAGCCTTTTTGCAAGTCAATGGGGTTAAGTGGCTGGCCCAAGGTCAGATTTAAACTTAGGTTCTCCTGGCTCCAGTGCTCTATCCACTACCTAGCCGCACCCCTCCCCCAATCCTTTTTTCAAGCAGTTCAAGTTATTTTTTTAAAGCCATGTCTGATTCTTTGTGACCTCAGTTGGGGGTTTTCTTGGCAAAGATACTGGATTGGTTTACAATTTCCTTCTCCTCTTGAGGCAAATAGGATTAAGTGACTTACCCAAGGTTTAAGACCAGACTTGAACTCATAAAGATGAGTCATCCTGATTCCAAGTCCATCACTCTACCCACTGTGCTTCCTAACTGCCTTTCATACAGTAGACACTTTAAAATTTTACTGAAGTTGAATTGAAGAGATGAATTAACCAACCTGCAATAGTATTCCAGTCTGCTTGACAAGTATCTTCAGTATAGATTCAAAGCTGGCATTCCGATTTGTTCGTCTAATTTATATAAATTTAATGAATTTGCATCAATTCCTCAAAAGCCTGGATAACTTGACAAAACTAAGTTTATGAATATGCAAAAGTAAGGCCTTGTGGTGAGTCCCATCAAGATACCTCATTTGGACCCAAACTAAACAACCAGAGGACCACTGCCTAACTCATTGAGTGGTGAATTTTTTTCTCCCTCTTTTTTCCTCTTCATTCTTTAAAATTCAACAAACATTATTATCATAAAGAGCAAAAAGATTGCCTTTTCAGGTCTACCACTTACTCAGTATAGAGGAAAGAATGCGTTATCTTTGCTATTCATTTTTATCTCTTCCATGAAAGCTACACATGAACATTTTTGGTACTATCTTGTCCTTTTTAGTATTGTTAATGATTCATTAAAGAGACTTTTTTTAATATCTTGCCAATGATCTAGTAATTGTTTTTTACTGTTGTTTGGGTAAATTTTTCCAAGTCTTTCCAATGTAGTACTGTCCTCTGTTAGAGCATCAATACAGTACAAACTTTATGGAACCTATTTCCTGTAGAGTTTTTAATTTCCCCTGATACTGAGAAGCTGCAATTTGAATGATAGTTATGATTCATAGAAGATCCTTAGATTCACAAAGTGTTTTCATTACTCTCACTAAAATAAACAAACCAAAAATAGCATACCTATTAAAGTACTTTGAATTATATCTACCATCAGTGGGAAGATTTTGAAAACCTATATCTTTGTGTTAAGAGGGTAATAATATAACAGATTTAGAAAGAGAAGGAAGCTTAGGGGTCATCTTGTTCAAAACTTGGACCTAGAAAAGCTATGACTTGCTCAAAGTTGCATAGGTAAGAAGAGCTTGGGTCTTTTGACTTCAGAGCTTTATCAATTAATGAAACACTGGACATATGTTTTTCCAATTGATCCTCCCAATTTTGCAAGCTTGCTAGAACACAGACTGTTATTGTCATTTAATAGAACAGGAAACTAATGATCTTTGAGATGAAGTGACTTGCCTAAGGCCAGTTAGTATACAGTTAGTATTCAAATTCAGATTTTTTGATTTCAAGATAAGTCTCAGATGTATAAACTAGGTGGCAAAAGTCTTAGTGCATTTTTAAGCTTAAAATGCTTAAGATTAAGAAGCTTAAAATGCACTAAGACTTCTGGCCTATGCCAGATTTAGCCCTAGCCTCTTTTCTGAGTTTAAATTGCATATTGTCAATTGTCTGTTAGGCATTTTGAACTGAATGGCCGATCAGTATCTCAAATATAATACGTTTAAAATTGAACTCATTTTCTTTCTCCTCAACTCCATCCCTGTTCTGAACTTTCCTGTTTCTGTTGAGGGAGTTGCCATCTTTCCAGTCATCCATGTTGGAGACCTGTCATGCTCAGTTCCTCACTCTCACTACCCCATCATTCTGCACATCTCAATGTTTCTATCTCTTAACATCTCTCCTATCTCTTCTCTCTACTTACACAGTTCAGACCATCACCACTTCTTTCTTACATTAGACATAATAGTCTCATAATTGGTATCTCTAACTCAAATTTCCTCTCTCTCCAGTCTATCCTTTATATAGCTGTCAAATTGATTTTCCTGATGAGTAAATCAGATCATGTCATTACCTTATTCAATAAATCCCATCAGCCACCTATCATATCTAGGATAAAATATAAACTTCTGTCTGACATTTAAACCCTTCACTAGCTGACCACAACCAATCTTTCCAGACTAATACAACACAGTATAGACAAACTGGTCTATCAGCCTCCCTGGTACTACCTACCCCCCACCATTTCTTTTTCACTATCTGTTTCCTATGCCTAAAATGTATCCCTCCTCACATGAATGTCTTAGGATGCCTGATATATTTCAATTCTTCTCCTTTCTGAATGATCTTTTTCCAGATCCCTGAAGGTGCCAGTGTCTTCCCCCCAAATCACATTATTTCCTATTTTGTCTGAGCATGTTGGCTTATCTGGAAAGACATGGTAAAGGCAAGAATTGTAGTAAATATATTTGAAGCCAGGAAGGTACAGCAAAGAGCCAGCACTGACAAAAGGAGTTTCTTGATCAAAAAGTTTTTTGTGCCAACAAAATCACAGGTCTAATGCCTATTCTTTTTCTCTATTCCCAGTGCTTAGAGGCACTTAATAAATGCCTGTTGATTGATTAATTTTCACTCTACCACAGTAGGCTCCTATAACTATTTGTACAGGTGACATAGATCTAAAAAAAAATTCCATACCATGTAATGTATCAATAGGCCCCCAAAACCAGGTCTAGACCAAATTCAACATTTCACAAACTAGAAAGAAGCCCTTACCATAGAAATTATTCTAGACTACCAATATTTAGCAGTATCTCCACCATAACCCTTGTAGGAATGAAAAAAGGAAAGAGTAACATTTTATAGGGTTTTAAGAATTAGTTTATTTTTAACTTTCTCTGAGAAACTGATATGACTGAGTACCTTTTGCTGTTCACTAAAGAAAATGGTATTCTAAAATTTTCCACAAGATTTATTTTAATTAAATCAAATGTGGAGCCTCTCTCTCTGGATAACTGATAAAAGAAATATTTCAAAATAGGTGATAAGGTACTCATGGTAGAGAACCTTTGCTAATAAGGCTTCTCACAGCACTGTTAATAGCAAGGATTTTCAGTCCTACTCCCTCCACCTCCATTTCCTCTCCCTGGTCTCCAATTTGACTACTTGTAGTTCCTATCTTCTTTTTAAGATATGTATATCATGGTTGCAATTTCCTTCACTCTGTGATTAGAGTTATTCTTTTAGAGTAATTTAATGTGAAGTCCATTAAGTTTCTTAAATCCAGTCATGGAAATAAGCTGTTTTCCAGTTACTAGTTTGCTAAAAATAGTATCCAAGGAAAGTGCTGATTTTGGGGTAAACCGGCATTGTCCAAAGACCTGGGTGGGCAAGTCTGAACTCATAAAATAGACCAAAGCTTTGAAGACAACTCCTAAAGTAGCACTGCCCTGGAATAGATGTCTCAAATTGAAATGTCCTGCATACAGAGATGAGAGTGACCTTTTGACTCTGATGCAAGAGGACAAATAATCTTCTAGGAGCAAGACAAAACAGGAATCTGTTTGGGTTGGGTGCATAGTTTTAAATTTTTCTATTTTGATATCTGATGTGTTATTATTACAAGGGAACAAAACCAATTTTTTCATTTGATGCTGCTTAATTAAATAAATGCTTTTCTAATTACAGCAGATTTTTACTCAGTTGCATGCAGATTATTTCAAATACAGAGGTGCACCAAGGTCTGGAAAGGACTTACAAGGTCATCTAATCCAACCCTTTCATTACAAAAATGAGAAACCAAGGTCCATAGTCACACTTGTCCAAGGTCCTGTAGTATTAGTAGCAGTGGTCACAAATCAAATCTGCCATTTTACAAAACATATTCCTAATCTGAGGTCTATTCTGAAGGATTAGTAGTTCAGATTTTGTTCCTAATAAACAATGGAAATTCCTATCACTTACAAATATTTAACATTATTTAAATTCCAAGTTGAGGTAGTGGGCAATGCTACTGCTTGCTGCCTGCCCTCCCCTTTTCCTGACCAAATTCACACTCAGACTGTGAGACATTAGATTAGCAAACTAGGCTGAGAGACAGTCACAGCAAAAACAATGGAGGAAATAGCCAGAACAAGCAGAATTTGGACAACTGTCAGCACACCTACAAGCAAACAGTTCCCAATAAGGAAGTGAATGCTTTCATGGTTTAAAAGGGAAATCCCCAGAAGCTGGTCAATGATTATTTTTAAATCTGACCTATCATTTTGTAGTAATATTTGTGCTGAGTAGTTGGGAAATGTCAGCTCCTAGAACTAGAAAGAAAAACACTAGTGATTTTAAAGTGTACCTCTCACTTAACTGCTTATCACTTACCTGATATGAAATCTTTCTCTAGAGTAGCAATCATGTTGTATCATCAATCCCCAGTCAAGGATAAGGGAACCACACAGATATTCTTCCCTTTCTACAGAGATACCCCTGGGACTTCAATTCATGTTAGATATTTTAAGAATAACAGATTCCCCCCTCCCCCAAGGCAAAGAATACATCTATTGCAGCAAACTAGCTATTGATACTGCTCAACCATGTGAAGAGGAAGAAGATTGTAATAGGGGAAACTGGGTTTTCCTCAGTTTATAATGGTCCCTAAATTAGGAAGTTACAAGATAGAACTGGTTCCACCTAGAATACACATTCTGCCCTGCCCAAACCTAGCAGTCAGAGAATGAATTGTAACTAATATGACAACAGAAACTGAGCTAAGAATGAAGTCTGCTTGATTTTATAAATTTGTTACATTCACTTTTGATTTTCTTTATGTGTGGTTGTTCTTTCCATTACATTGTTGAAGTTATTATGTACATTGTTTTCTTAACTGTGCTTATTTCACTCTGCATCAGTTCATGTAACTCTTGCCATGCTTCTTTGTATATAATATGTTATAACATAATAATATTACATTCATGTACCACAATTTGTTTATTTTGGTCAATAAATATCTATTTTTATTTTTAATTCTTTGCTATTAGAAAAAGTAGTTCTAAAAATATTTTTGTGTATTTGGTTTTTCTTCTTTTTGATGGCTAGTAAATTTTTAATAAGTCTGGGATTATATTGCCATATAAGCCCAATAATAGCATCTTTGATTCAAAATGTATGGACATTTCAATCACTTTATTTTAATAATCCTGAATTACTTTTCAAAATATACCATTTCACAGTTCCACCAAATATCAGTTAACATAGCTTTCATTCCACAATTCCTTCAATGTTAACTATTGTGATTTTTGTCACCTTCAATTTATAGAATGTGAGGTAAAATTTCATGATTCTTTCAATTTGCATTTCTCTATGATATATAAAGTTTAAAAAACAGAGGTCAGAAAGATATTTTTAAATAAAAAAGGAGATAAAAATGGATAAAGTTTTTTTAGAAATGGAAATGGAATAAAGAAATAGAAGTATCTTTAATAAAAATAAATTTAAAAAAAGAAATAGAAGAAATGACAGTGGAGGAAGATCCCCATAATACTTCCTACATTGATAAAGCAATTTATTTTGTTAGGGAGAGGGAGGCAACATAATGATTTGGGAGGGTGAATAAATGGGGAAAGGATAGAGGAGAATTTAGGATAAGCCCTAATCAACTCTATGAATAAACAATAGAGAAGATACAAATTCTATCATCATTCAGAAAGAAGAGGAGCTGGAGGAAAATAGAAGTGGCAACAAAAATCAGAGATTAAAAATGGTAGGAAGTCTCAGTCCAATGAAGAAAGATCCAAATTCTATTTAAGAGTCCTTCAGAAGAGTTCTATGCCTTTCCTGGAAGATGGAGATCTTACAATGCTTTAAAGGGGGAGGGGTAGATTAGTGCCCAGGGAGAATATTTCCTCTGAGGAAGTGTTGTGCCTCCATAGACAACTTACTTCAGAATAAGGTAAATAAGAGTCAATAAAAATAATATAGGTTGTAAAATTTTAAAATAAAATTCTATCAAAGGAGTCAAAGATAAAACTATTGTTATATTTGTTGCTGCTGCTGCTACTATTTTCCAGGAAAGAGCTAGGAAGGTGGATTTTGTAATGGGGCTACATGCCTGCCTTCAAGGATATTGAAAGCCACTAGGATGCTCTGGAAGTGCATCTTTCTACATATATTCCTTCCCCAAGTAGGATGGCATCCAGATTGTGTCACTGGCCACATCTCTCATAAAGCAGGCTCTGAGAGATGAATCAGTGCTTAATACTGAGATAGGTGGCATAAGGAGACTGAGTTCTAAGGCTGGTGTTTGAGCTAGAGAAAGCCTCCAGAAAATTGTTGATGGAGGGTTCAATTTGGAGTATTGGGCAGCAGAGATTTTGATGAATATTTTCCTCCATCTTCTCTGATGGACTTATACATAAAACTAACCCTGAGCTCAGCCCAAATACTGTCTTAAGGCATTGCAATGTGGTAGTTGTAGTTTCTGTCCTGAGAGAAAAAAAGAAGTTAGGTAGCATTTTTAGGTATCTGAAAGTGGATATATAGGAGCAAAACAAAAAAAGTAAACAGTTAGAAAGATGACAGAAGCAGTGTGTGTGTGTGTGTGTGTGTGTGTGTGTGTGTGTGTGTGTGTGTGTGATGGAATTAAACTTGAGGGCACCTGCTTTTGAGTCCTAGATCTAATGCTTACTAAAGTTGGTAGCAAGTCTAAGTAATAAGACACTTTTAATAAAATTCATTTATTAAGCATTATGTATCACTGTGTCAAGCAATGGGGATTAAAAAAAAAAAGACAAAAGTGTGATCCAAACCCTCAAGAAGTTCATATTCTAATGGAGACAAAAGCATGTAAATACCTAGTCACATACAAGATATATACATACATATATATATATATATATACATACATACATACAGAGAGAGAGAGAATAAATGGAAAGCCTACTCAAGAGAAATATTTAAGAGAAGAAATTGGTGGGGTGAGAATAGGAAAGGTCTCCAACAAAAAAATCTTAGCTGAGACTTGAATTAAAGTAAGAGGCAAAGGTAAATAAATAAAGCATTCCTGGTTGCGGGGAACAACTAGAACAAGGACAAGGGGAGAAGAGATGTTGTATTCAAGAAACAGCCAGGCCAGTATAACTGCATTATAGAGTGCATGGAGAGAAATAAAGAAGGGTAAGAAAACTTTTGTTGTTATTCAATCATATTTAGTTGTGTCCAACTTTTCATTACCCCATTTAAGATTTTCTTAGCAAAGATACTGGAGTGCCTGTCATTTCCTCCTCCCGTTCATTTTACAAATGAAGAAGCTGAGGCTTACAAGGTTAAATGACTTGCTCAGGGTCACATAGTAACTATTTGAAGCCAACTTTGAAATCATGAAGATGAGTCTTTCTATTTCCAAGCTTTGTACTTTATTCACTATTTCACTTAGTTGCCTTGCATGAAGACTAGAAAGAGGGAAAAAATGAAGAGTTTTAAATACCAAACAAGGAACTTTATATTTGATCCTGGAGCCACTGAAATTTAGTGAGTACAGAAATGACTTGGGCAGACCTTTGTTGTTTAGTAAAATCACTGGCAGCTGAATAGAAAATCGTTGGAAGTGGGGAGACACCTGAGGCAGGAAGAGCAATTAGAAGACACTTAGCCAGATGTTTTCTCATCTGTAAAATGAGTATAATACTTGGTATTACCTATTGAATCTTACGATGAGTTTTAAAAAAACACCATTTTTAAGTGTAAAAGGATGTGTGTGTGTGTGTGTGTGTGTGTGTGTGAGCGTGTGTATATGAAAGATCTTTTCCCTCAAATACTCCCAACTCCAATAACTCTCATACGAACTCCCCTCAGAACATCAAACAAACATCAATTCATTATAGGGGGGAGGGAAAAAATCACTTCATGCTAAGAACATAAAAAAAATGTTTCTTTTAAGGATCCAAACTCCTCAGTTGGGTTCAAATTGAATGTATATAACTACTGCTTTCATTGTGCAATGAATTTGCTAGGTTTTGGAAACAGATTAGGATGAAAACAAGTACAGTCCCTTCATTCAAAAAATTATGGGAATGGAGATGAGATGGTAGAGAAAGGGCAGCAATTCAACTGAATTCTCTCTAAAACCCATATTTAAATGATGCAAGAAAAAAATTAATGCAATGGAAGAACCTACAAAAGGATGGGGTGAAATAATTTTTCCAGCCCAAGACAACTTAGAAGATCATCAAGAAAGGTCCATTACACCCGGGTACTAGAAGAGCATGGTCCGCAGCACGCTGTCAGCCCACAGAGAAGTAAGGGAATTGAACTCTGTGTGACAGTCCTGGGCAGCAGTCCCAGAGTGATTAGAGGCAGTAGAACACCAGAGCTGGTGGCTAGAATGGAGCAAGGATCCTCCTCACAGTTCCAGGGAAGACTCAAGTGCTTGTGCTCACTTACAGACCCAAACACATATCAAAAGAGTAGCAAACACATCTCTACTTAGATCATACCCCCTTTGAAGACCTGAAAATTTACAGAACCCTGAAAACAGCTGCACAAAATCCCTAACACTTGGAACATTGTCCTCCAGCCTGGAAGCAGAACCGCATTAACAAAGGGTTAAAAGTCAAATAACAGGCTGGAAAATGACCAAACAAAAGAAAAAAAAAATCATACCATAGAAAATGTCTAGGGTGACAAGGAAGAACAAAACACATACTCAGAAGATAACAAAATCAAAGTTCCTACATTTAAGCCTCTAAGAAAAATATGGATTCATCTTAGACTGTGGAAAATCTCAAAGAAGGATTTTGAAAGCCAAGTAAGAGTGGTAGAAGAAAAACTAAAACTAGAAATGAGAAGGATGCAATAAAATCATGAAATGAGTCAACAGCTTGGTAAAGGAGAAACACACAAAAATACTGAAGAAAATAACACCTTAAAAAACAGACTAGGCAAAATGATAAAAAAGAGGTACAAAAATTTGATGTGGAGAATAATGCCTTAAAAAATAGAATTGGCCAAATGGAAAATGAGGCACAGAAATTCACTGAAGGAAAATCTTCCATAAAAAAGTAGACTTGACCAAATGTAAACAGCTATAATTTGTATAAAAGCCCAGTAAAAAAAATATTGCCTTAAAAATGAGAACTGAGTAAAAGGAAGCTAATGAGAAAATCAAAAACAAACAAACAAACAAAAAAAACCCCAAAAGAATGAAAAAACTAGAACACAATTTGAAATATCTCATTTGAAAAGTAACTGATCTGGAAAATACATCCCAGGGAAATGATTTAAAAATCACTAGACTACCTGAAAGACATTATCAAAAAAGGAGTCTTGATATCATCTGTCAAGAGTTAATCAAGGAAAACCACCCTGATGTCCTAGAACCAGAGGGTAAAATAGAAATTGAAAAGATCTTCTAACCACCTCCTGAAAGACCTCAAAATGAAAATTCCCAGGAATATTGTAGACAAAATCCACAACTCCCAGGTCAAGGGGGAAATATTGCAAGCAGTCAGAAAGAAAAAAAATTCAAGTATCATGGAATTATATTCAAGATATCACAAGATTTAGCAGCTTTACATTAAAGGGTTAGAGGACTTTGAATATGATATTCCAGAGATCAAAAGAGTAAGGATTACAACCAAGAATCACCTACCCTGCAAAACTTCAGGGGGATATGCACATTCAATGAAATAGGGATCTTTCAAGAATTCTTGATGACAAATCCAAATAGAATAGAATAGAAAATTTGACTTTCAAAAATAAGACTCAAAATAAGCATAAAAAAGTAAACAGGAAAGGGAAATCATAAGGGATTTAATTCCAATATGGAAATATGATACTTGTAACTCATAGAACTTTCTCATTATTAGGGCAATTAGAAGTATAGATAGAGGTGTGATAGAATATAGATAGATACTGTGAACTGAATATGAAGGGTACCTAAAAAAATTAAGGAGTGAGAAATAGGAATGCACTGGCAGAAAGGGAAAGGGAGAGGTAGAATGAGGTAAATTATCTTAAAAAAAAGACAAGATAAAAATGTCTGCACTCAAAAGGGGAATGGGGTGGGAAGAAGAATCTTACTCTTTTCAGAACTGGCTCAGAAGAAATAACAAACATGCTTAATTGAGTATAGAAATCTACCTTATTCTTCAGGAAAGTAGGAAGGAAAGGGAATATGTAAAGAAGAGAAGTGCTAGAAGGGAGGGCAGATAAGGGGAGGCATAAGTCAAAAGCAAAACACCTTTTATGAGGAACAGATCAAAAGGAGAGAATACAGTAAGCGAGTCTGGGGAGGAAATACAGTTAGCATTTTTAACTGTGAAAAAAATTTTTGAAGTGTAATTTCTCCATAAAGGCCTTATTTCTCAAATATATAGAGAGAACTGAGTTAAATTTATAAAAATATAGTCATTCTCCAATCGATAAATGATCAAAAGACATGAGTAGTTTTCAATTGAAGTAATCAAAGCTATCTATAACCATATGAAAAAAATGCTCTAAATTGATTGGGAAAATGCAATTTAAAAACAATACTGAGGTACTACCTCATACCTATTAGACTGACTGAGAGAAGAAAAAAAGGAACATGACAAAAGTTGAAAGGAATGTGGGGAAAATGAGACATTAATGCACTGTTTGGTGGAGTTGTGACCTGTTTCAACCATTCTGTAGAGCAATCTGGAACTGTTCCTAAAGGACTATAAAACCATGCATAGCCTTTGATCCAGACCACTACTAGGTCTGTATCCAAAAGGGATTTGAAAAAAGGAAAAGGATCTGTATGTACAAAATATTTATAGCAGCTCTTTTCTGCCTTTAGGGAGTTGGAAATTGAGGGGATACTATCAACTGGGGAATGACTGAACAAATTGTTCTGGCTGATTGTGATAGAATACTATTTTGTTATAAGAAATGATGAGCAGGATGCTCTCAGAAAAATCTGGAAAATCTTATATGAGCTGATGCAAAGTAAATTGTACCGTGTACAACATGACAACAATATTATGAGATAATTAGTTCTGAATGACTTTTCTATTCTCAGTAATATAATGATCCAAGATAACTTTGAAGGACAAATGAGGGGAAATGCTATTCATCTCCATGGAAAGAACAGTTGGTGTCTGAATACAAATTGAAGCATATTTTTTTATTTCATTTTTCTCGAATTTGGGTTTTTCTTTCACAACATAACTAATATGGAAATGTTTTACATGACTACAAGCTAAATTAAATTGCTTGTCTTCTCAACTGAGAAGGGATGTGGCAGGGAGGGAGGGAGAAAGAGAATTTGGAACTCAAAGTTTTATATGTAATTAGGAAAAAATGTTAAATATATTTTTAAAAACTCTTTGCCTCAGTTTTCCCATTTGCAAAATGGAGATAATAATTAGCATCTCCCTCCAGAAGACTGTGAAAACAAAATGAATTCTTTGTAAAGTACTTTGCAAATTTTATATTGAGTATACCTATGCAATGTGTGTATTTGATTTGTGTTGCTATAATTTTTTGTTAGAGAAAAGAGGTTTTTTTTTATTTGGAGAGATTTGGGGCAAGAGCAAGGCAAAAGAAGAGTAGTTACTTTTTCAAAAAGAAAAGACAGAAAAGAATTTTGGTGAAAGTTTTAAAAAATAAATAGAAGATAGAAAAAGGAAGGATAAAAAGGAACATAGACATGCAGAAAAGTTTTGAAATTCCCAGACAAAATTTGAATTATACCCAAAAAGCTCCACATAATCAAACCCACTAAGCTATTTATGGTAATAATAATAATAATAATAATAATAAACAGAAATTGAGTTTCATTGTAAACTTTTTGGTTTACAAATGTTTACACACTTGTTTTACAAAGATGATCATTATTTTCTATTAAAATATTCACATTTGTTGATACATATGAGGTTCACAATGAATTTAAAAACTTTTAAACCTCCCTCCCAAAAAAGAAGATGATGATGATTATGATTTCTGAGATACTTTCAAAGATAACTTGGTGTTCCAGAGGTGTCTATTGTCTCAGTATTTGTGCCTAATTGGATTACTGGAATCAGTTTAGGATTGCCCCCAGAAGGCTATTAGATATTTAACCAATGATCTTTGTGGAAATCTGTCATTAAGAGGAAGCAGCAACAGTTTGCTGCCCCTGGAAACTCTGCCTCATGACCTAACATCATGGGAATTTTTCTGAATCCTCTATGGAGGCATAAAAATGAGACTGGAATGCTTATCTTTTTCAGAACTTTAATGATTACTTCCAAATAAATGTAGAGCTTCATTTCCAAAGTAGGGCATCATTACCTAAAGATAACATAATTTTGCAAAAATACTTACTTAGCAACTAAATCACAAGGTCTCCCTTACAGCTTCCTTTAGGCTAGAAATAGACCCTGCTTAGCCAGCTGGCCTGAAAAAAGTGGTGACAAACATAAAAATGAAAGTATTGCAGGATTCACACTCCCCTCTTACCTCCTTAAAAAAGTTTTTTAGAACAGTTTCATCTTTTATTGAATAACTTCTTCAGAGTTAGTCAAGTAGATGGAAAGGTTCTTTTCCCTCATGTTCTTTGTGGTATTTCAGTTCAATTCACTAAATATTTCTTGAGTAATTGTTGTATACAGGACACTGGACAAAAATTACTTGGGCCTATCTTCAAAGAGCTTATACAATCACAGAGAAATAAATCTATTGTGATTAGTGTGAAAAGAGGACTAACTAGGGAAACTGGGAAAGATTTTGTAAAAATGTCACCTGGACTACCTTTTAAAGAAGATGAGGATTCTGAAAAGCAGAAATAAAGAGGGAATACATTACAGACATAAGGAATGATCTCTGGAAATATACAAAAGCAAAATGCTGTGTCTAGGAAACAGCTAGAAGACCAGCTTGTCTGGAATGTGAACCAGGTTTGTCTTTTATTCTGAAGGCAATAGAGATCCACTAAAGGATTTTAAAGAGTGGAATGACCTGATTAAATTTGAGCTTCATGGAGATTATTTTGGTAGCTTTGTAGAAGATAAATCGCATATAGGAGAAACTGGAAGCTGGGAAAACTATTAATAAGCTATTATAGCATTACAAAAAAGAGTTGATGAAGGTTGAAATTTATTCATTCAACACATTACTAAATATGTTAAAATACTAAACTAGGTACTGTGTGAGCTTTGTACTATGTTGTTTTGTTCCTATATATTTTTTTGCAAAATAACCAGTATTTCCTTGTTAATAAAATGTCAGTTGCATGTTGGAAATTACATATATAATCTTTCTACATCTTTCATTTTGCAATACGAAGTAGTATAATCCCACAATCTGGATGCGTAAAGGGAGACAGTATGTCAGTATAAACTACATTAGTGCCAGAAGACACAAACTGCCTACTTATTGGCTGCATGACATTGAGCTAGTTGTTTTAACTCTCTGGTTTCCAATCTGTTAAATCATTCTCCATATAAAATGGTTCTCCATCTACAGGGTTGAACTAAATAAATCTGACATCCTATGAAATATTAAATCTTCAATGCACAATAGGTGTTTTGACAGTCTTTATTCAAAATAATGCATGCTATTTTATTCCCTTAATGTGAAGACTATTAGGTGAGTTGCTTATATAGGAGAATATATTGATTAATCAATAAACACTGGATATTTACTATAGTCAAGGAATCTTTCTAGGTATAAAAGGGGGTATAAAGAATTGAATCTCATGCTCAAGTACTCAAGACAAGTACTAGTGAAAAATGTAACTAACAATGCATCAGTATACAATAAATGCTATCTTATTACTGAAAGCAGTGGACTGTAGAACTTCAAGCAAAAAGGAGGTCACTAATTGTTAGGCTTTTCAGGGTAGGTTGAATGAACAAAATAAAAAGGCCATCTAGTTTAATCCTTTTAGACCCTATTTCATATCTGAGAAATAGACCCAAACAAATTAGGTGGCTTGCCCAAGATCTCTGAAGGAAACAAATGTCTGAAGCAGGATTTAAATAGGAGTCTTCAGACTCCAGAAACATTACTCTTTATACTATTTTGGATCTTCTCTTTTCCCCCATATATTTTTATTGTTGTCTCATGTTTATATTCTTCTCTTTTCACCCTCCCAGGAAGCTATCCTTTGTCTACTTCCATTTCTTTAGAATTTTTTTTAGGTTTTTGCAAGGCAAATGAGGTTAAGTGGCTTGCCCAAGGCCACACAGCCAGGTAATTATTAAGTGTCTGAGACCGGATTTGAACACAGGTACTCCTGACTCCAGGGCCAGTGCTTTACCCACTGCACCACCTAGCTGCCCCTAGAATTTTTTTCATTTAATATTAACAAGATAAAAAAAAGTAATAGAAACAAAGTAGTGAAGATTGAAAAATACATCAAGTGTTTGGTAATTGTGAGCAAAGTAAATTAGCTAGAATAGAATATTTGGTGTAGGGTAACTGGTGTGGTGACCTTTGAAAAGTAGTTTTAGTTAGAATCAACTTGTGAAAGGCCTCGAATAATATATAAAACCATTTGGGTATTTATCACATAGACAATGAGAAACTACTGGAAGATTTTAAGCAGAGTCACATAACCATGGTAGTTTAAGTTCAATTATTTTGGTAATGGTAATTAAAGTTAAATATCTCCTTATACATGTTAAGATACTAAGTTAAGTACTGTGTGAAATTTGTTGCTTTATTCCCTATGTTATTTACAAAACAAACAGTATTTCCATGTTAATAATATGCCAGTTGCACATTGGAAATTATATGCATAATTATTTCTTCATTTTTCATTTCACAACATGTAGTAGTATAATCCCATGATCTGGGCACATAAAAGGAGACAATATGTCAGTATAAACTCCATTGGTTCCAGAAGTCACAAATTGCTTATGGACTGGTTTTGACACTAGACAAGTTCATATATAGAGTTCCATTCCTATTGGCTACAAATAAGCCCATATCAGTTCCATGCCTTAAAAAGTCCTCTCTTGACCCTGCTATACCCCAAAGCTACTGTCCTTTAACTTTTTTCCCTTTTGCAACCAAACTCTTTAAAACAAGTTACATTCATTGACTCTGCTCCTTCTCTTACTCTCGTCTAAATTCTCAATTTGACTTTTAATCTTAACTGAAATTGATTTCTTCAAAGTTACCAGATATCTCTTAACTTCTAAATCCCCTAGTTTCATCTCAATTCTAATCCTTCATGACTTCACCGCAGCATTTGACACATTGTTGACTACATAGTTTCTCCTCTCTGGGTTGCATGACAATGTTCTTTCTTGTTTCTCCTAGCTCTCTTAACTCTCCTGTTCAGTCTTTTGTGTTAATTGGTCTCTCAAATTTCTCCTATTTCTCTACCCTCCACAAAGAAAAAGTACAATCATTTCACTCTTCTACTCAATAACCTTCAGTGGCTCCCCATTGCCTCTAGAATTATATATATAAATTTCTGCTTGGTAAAGTTCTTTATAACCTGACCTCTACTTCTCCGGTTCTATTTCACATTACTCTCCTCCAAATATTCTATATTCCTGCCAATTTAACTTTTTTTTATTTTCCTCACATATAACACCACATT
The DNA here is from genome assembly GCF_037893015.1 of Macrotis lagotis. Lineage (NCBI taxonomy): Eukaryota > Metazoa > Chordata > Mammalia > Peramelemorphia > Peramelidae > Macrotis > Macrotis lagotis. The sequence goes on along the minus strand of NC_133666.1, from coordinate 229,462,517 downwards.
TCCCAATTCCAAGGTTTTGCACTGGTTGTCTACCATGCCAAGAAATCTTATGTCCAGAGCTTCAAGATTTATCTTGAGCTCCACTTTCTATATGAAATGTTTCCTGATTCTCCTCCCTATCCAAACTAATTTATATTCAGTTTGTACAGATTCAGCATTTCATTACATATTTTAATATTGTCTACCTCTTTAGAATGAAAGCTCCTTGAGTAGAGTCATTGCTTCAATTTGTTCTTTGTATCCAAAGTACTTAGTATACTGCCCAGACACTTATTAAATGCTTATTCATTGATTGATTGGTTCTTCAGACTGGTAAATGAGAGAAATACTGTAGATATTTAAGATGGATCCCAGCAAAGCATTTGGCAAAATTTCTCAAGCTGTTCTTGGTAGACAAGATGGAGAAATATGAACTAATTGATAGTAAAATGGATAGGAAACTATTTGTATGAACTTACTCAAAGAATGACATTAATAGCTTTATGTCAATCAGTCAATGAATATTCATTATGCACCTACTGTATGCCAAGTTTCATGATGAGTCTAAAATATAAAGAAAGGCAAAAAAAAAAACCCAGTCTCAGCTTACAAGGGAGATATCTAATGAAAGAGATAATATGCAAAACCCTATATGCAAACAGGTTAAATGCAAGTTTTATTGGCAATAATCAATAAAGGAAAGGCACTAGCTTTAAAGGTGATCAGCAAAGGTTGCTTGTAGAAAGTAGGATTTTATCTTGGACTGAAAGGAAGTCAGGAAATGATGATAAGAAGAGAGGAAATTGTAGTTGGGAAACAGCCAGTAAAAATTCATGGAGTTTGGAGAGGGAGTATCTTTTTCAAGGAACAGACGTTCCCATAACCAGAATTCCCTACTCTAACAAAAAAACAGAGTTAAACAATTTATGCCACTGGTATTCCAGCATTATTGAGAAAAAGCAAGGAAGGTTGGAATATATTGGCCAAAGCCTTGGTAGTGAAATTTTGGGAAGAGATGCAAGAGCTTCACAGGATGGACAGGCATTGATAAGCTGACATCATTGAAAGAAATAATCTCTTTGGTGAGATGACAAATACATTTGAGAACTGAATAGTAGATTTTTTTCAAAAAATAGTCTACCAAACTATAAAGGAACTGTGGTTTCAAGTATTAAAAAAATGAATCAGAGGTCCTTGAAGTGTATAAGGATTTCATTTACTTATTGTATTTACTTATCCAAACTTGCTAAATAAAGGAAGAATAAGCAAGACTTTGCAAAGTCCAAACTGTCCAAATCTTTTTGCAATTAAATTCAAGTCAAACAAACATTAATAATTAAGAGGATCTATTATCATTAAAAAATCCCATACCAAGGTTAAAGCTTCCATCTCTATTATCAGAGAAGGGAGCAACAAAACATTACTCCACTATTCAATGACATGAAGCTTGCCAACACTTACTTGATTTGGACCGAGTTACAATCTGTGATCACTAAGTAATAGAAAATAATAATATTATTTATTTATTTACTCTCTAAACTTCTCTTAGCTGGTAGTCTAAGAAGCTATTTAAAAAGAAATGTAGAATTGCAAATGTTATATATTTATTTTTAAAGGCTAACCCAGACCATTTCTCCATTTAAAATGATTAATTTAAATTATTTTTCATAACTATGAATGACTCCAGGAAAAGAGAAAAGGCCCTCATAACCATCTTATAAAGTTACACATTTGCTATGGACTCTACTGAAACCAGAGGATAAAAAAACTGTTTTTTAAAATTTCTAATAACTTTAATAAAATACAAATACATATATTTTCATAGAAATATCTTAACTACTCATTTCATAACCAGCAACATTTCATGTGTCTAAAGTACTTTAAAATTTACAAAGTTCTTTCCTCAGATAACATATAAATACTTGTTCCCATTTTACAAATAAGAGATTCTGAAAGGATAGGTTAATAAGCCATGATCATGAAGATAGGAAATATCTGAAGCATGACTTAAACATCAGGCCTAAATGACTCTAATCCCACATACTATTCATTACTCCATTGTTCCTCTCAACCAGCACTGCATTGTTTAAAACTATGCATGCTTAACTGTAGAACCAAAGAAACATTCCTAGTCAATGTTTCAGTATGGTGCATGAAACATATGCACCATATGCTGCCCATTCACATGTGCTCCAAAACTTTCATATATATTCCCTGATTGATGATTCTTGCAGGGATCCCTCTATCTCCATTTCCTAGTCATACATGTTCTACATTTCTGTTTCTTCTTCACTATTAGTTTTATCCTAATGTTTATGTGGAAAATATTTCTTGTAACTTATTTTTTTATGCTTGACTCATTTTGAAAAACAAAGAAAAACAGTTTGTGTGAACATCTGTATCTGGGTAATGGCAAACAAGGAGAGTGAGAAATATTTCAACTATGGAACCATGTTAGTTAAGGACAAACACAGTATATGCACCTGCTACAAGATAATATCAGGTTTGCAAAATCAAAGACCTTAATATAGCACTAAAGATATCTACCCTAATTGGCATTTTCACTGAACTGAGTCATGAGAAAATGAGCCATATTAAAACTTAAAAGACTCCTTTATAAAGACACCAATGCCCACTTACACAGGAGGCAAGCCACGATGACACTAGAAATAAGATTAACATAGGAAAACAATGGAGGTATTCCTGTAGAGGAGCTCACAAAGGAAGGAAGGGTGGACTAGGTCTTGCCAGTAAGTAGTATTCATTCACCCACATTCACATTTTAAACTGAAACTTCTATTTCCAAATTTAGTAGGAAACAAGTCAAGCTCCTATATGCATGATAGCCCCATTATAATTAGAATTAAACTCTTTAAAGCTGGGCACCAAGATCCTCAAGATGCCTACCAGTTTCCTCAAGGCATTTTGGTATTCTGAATTAGCTTCTTCACTGCCACTGTACATGACTATCTGACTCCTTCCACTGTGTTGCAGAATACTCTGTGACAATGAGTTGAAAAGGAATTTCCAAAGCTTCATGTAATAATTAAAACTATGGTTATTATTATTATTATTATTATTATTATTATTATTTATATGTTATTTTAACAGTACATGACCATCTCACTCCTTCCACTCTGTTGCAGAATGCTCTGTGACAATGAGGTGAACAGAAATTCCCAAATCCTCATGAAATAATTATAATTATAGATATTATTGTTTATATGTTGTTTTAAGGATGGCCAAGTGCTATACAAACATTATCTCTAATTCAAACCTCATTACATCCCTGTAAAGTAGGTGCTATTATAAACCCTATTTTACAAGTGAGAAAACTGAGATAGGATTATACTTCTAGTAAGTGAGAAAGGATTTGAGCTATGTCTTTCTGACTCCAATGCTCTATACATTGCCCCACCTACCTGCCTTAATCTATAGTGCCCATTGTCTAGAAATTTATTATTTCCTTGGGTCTCTAAGGTCTGAATCCTTACTAGTGAGACTAGAAGTTTCTGTATCAAATGATTCCCTAAGGTAGGAAATCAGGATAGAATAAACATAATCCTGCTTCAGTGATCTAATAAAGTTTGGGATAAAAATAAGATTTTGGATTTGTTCATATATATGTTATTTTGTTCCTCCAATAAAATTGGAGTCTGTTTCTTTACTTTGATGTGGAGATAGACTTGAATTTGAAAATTAATATCACTGGAAAACAAGTTCTATGAGTGCTACCAAGCCAAGAAAGCTTTCAAGTTACAGTCACAGGACAAATTCTACATCTGTGAACAAAAAATTAATGTAAGTTTGAAGATACTCTGAGCCAATACCAAGCCCAAAGAATTTAGAATTTCTTTCATTGTTTTTCTCACGGACCTGAAGATAACATTAAAGGTGGATTAGGAGAATACAGAATTGACACAAAGATGAAATTTTATAATGTATAGCAAATGTTAGTTAACATTCTTGTTTTTATTGTTATTTAGTCACTTTTTTATTTTTAAGTCACTATTTTTTATTTTTACTTAGTCACTTCATGGCCAACTCTTTGTGATCCCTTTTCAGATTTTCTTGGCAAGAATACTAGAGTAGTTTGTCATTTTCTTCTCAAGTTCATTTTACAGATGAAGAAACAGAGGCAAAAAGGATTAAATGGCTTGTCCAAGGTCATAACTAAAAAGTAGTTGAAGCTAAATTTGAACTCAGGACTTCCTGACTACAGGTTCAGCACTAAAATCCACTGCACCATCTAACTTTCCCAGCAAGCATTTATTAGATATTTAATATGTGCCAGGCCTGTGCTAAGCACTTCAGACACAAATTTCTCATGGACCTGAAGATCACACTAAAGGTGGATTAGGAGAATAGAGAATGGACACAATGATGAAATTTTATAATGTATAGCAAATGTTAGTTCACAATTCCTGCCTTCGGGGAACTTTTATTCTAATAAGGGAAGACAATTTATAAAAGGAAACTGAAGAGAAAGGGAAAAGATGGAAGAAGAAAATTACCCAGGAGGGATGATGGTGACAAAATTTGGATTCAGAGGCATAGCATAGAAAAGAATGGAGGACACATAGCCTGAGCTCTTCCTCAAAATGGGGTTAAAGGGACTGACTGTATGTGGCAGCTATAGCATATTGGTGAAATCAAAGGAGTCAAAGTAGAGCTATAAAAACATAAACTTGAAAGTATGTTATTGTAATCACAGAAACTTGACTCCAAGATCATATTGCTAACTTCTTGCTGGATATCCCAAAAACATATCCAACCTGGAGAGATACTATTGCTAGACCCAGGATTAGCATCTGTAGTGTACAGAGACAAGAGGAAACCACCCAATTGCAACTGTTTAGGGTTTGATTTTTAATAATGTATCCTTGATTTATATATCTGGATGATTCTCAGTAAATGTATTAACACTACTGTAATCTGAGACTTTCTAGACAAAATCACAATTTGAAGCTAATTCATCCCTTCTCTCTACTTATATCCTATACTCTAGGACAGCCCTTGTAGCCAATCTGGACTACTGCAGTTAAGTCAGAGGTTCGAGGATGATCCGATACCATCATAGTTCCAACCATAAATAATGCCTACTAGCAATCTGGTGGTGGGTTAGTTATACTATGTTGTTACAGAGTTGTGCCAAAAAATGTTCTCAGTAAATGTTGCCAAAAAAAGTGTTCTGCCCAGCATTGCTGAAAAGCCATGGTGTCTCACTGATAGTGGAGGGACCCACATCCTAAAGTCCAAGAACTCTCACAGCAAACCATTGACAGAAGTCCAGTTTCCTACTAGATCAGACCATGTGATGACTATTCTGGAAGAAGCAGTGGGAAGGAGGTCTTTGAATAATGTGCCCTTCAGTATAACCAACATAATGTTCATGCCAAGCAATCATGTCATATGATCATATTGCCTTCTTTGATTAAGAAGAATAACAGGAGTATCTTCCTAATTAGTCTCTCTATTTCAAGTCTCTTTCCTCTCCAATCCATCCTCAATACATCTACCAAACTGATAGTCCTAATGTATGATGCCTCTCAGTAAGTTACCTATTACAGGCATTATCATCCCCTATTTTACAGATGAGGAAACTGAAGGTCAGAAATATAAAATGGATCACTCATGGTTACATAGTGCCTGAAGTAAAATTTAAACCTAGGTCTCTCCTGTTTCTAAGTTCAAATCTCTTTTATAACACATCACATTAGATATGTATTTACATCTACATGTGTGTTTATTATGAATATATGCAGATGTAAACATATACATATATATTTAGATATAGTACAGTGTGCTAAAAAAGAACTATATGTAATATATATTATATAAATGTCTCAAAAATATATATATATATATAGAAAAAAACAGAGATGGTTAATGGTTCACTAGTCATGTTAAAACATGTATGATCATAAATCCTGCTCTTCTGATCTCTAATCTCATCTTCTACTCCTAAATTCAAATTGATAATGTCAAATAAACATATAGAAAGGTTGTATGATATCCTTGTTTGATGATGTGTTTATCTAGATTGCATTTACACAGACAAGATGACTAAAGCTAAATAAAAAGATTATAAATTTTCACTAAAAAAATACCTGAGAGAGATATCCAAGTATAATCTCCTACTAGGATCACAATAATGCCATAGTTTTTGGTGCAAAATCCAGTTCTTTATTATAATGGCCAAATTGTTTGAAGACAAGGAACTTGAATCCAGTTACCCATTTAGCAGGCTCTTAGAGTTTCTAATTTTCCCATGTCATTACCAAAGCAAGAATCTTAAAAGAAATCTCCTGTTTCTTTTAAAGCCACATGCAAAAAAGAAAAGAAAAGAAAAAAGAAAAAATACCAACATTCTTGACACAGCTGTATTCTACTAGAAAAGTGCATCCTGCCTTGAGCAAATGTCTTATACTGGGATTCTGAATCATATTAATCTTTAATGTGACAATTCTTATGTATGAAGACATTCCCGAATATGGGTATTGAATAACTAAAGCTGTCCATGGAGAGATGTCAAGAGGAAAAAGAGGAAAAACTCAAGGTAGAAGAGATATTCCAGAATGAGAGAAAAGGGGATTGTCAGCCACAGCCAAGCACAGTGACTGTGAGCAAAAGGTAAAGGACTGATAATACTGTAGAAGCAAGCAAGACATTGAAAGACAATGAAAGAGGAGTTTTTCCTGATCTAAATGAACTCTTTATGTTTTCTGCAGACAAAATCAAAGTGATAAGGTTTTAGTTGACTTGTTGTCCCTGTTTTCTCAAGAGAGGAGGTGTTCCATTGTGGATAGAGAGATTGATTTCACATTCAGGAAGATCTAAGGTGGTTTCTGTCTCTGACACATAGTAGCTTTGTGTTCCCAGGCAAGTCTCACCAAAAAAGAGTTGCAGAGAATGGTGTTGATCTTCATTGATAATGTAAGTTTCTCAACTGGTACACTCAATATGGATGAAAGCAAAAATTACAGAGATTTTGTATGTATTCTGTCTTTTTTTATCCTTTTTTTTCCTCCTGGAAATAAAACACTGCAAGGGTTCATAAATTACATCCCTTCTACAGGAACCTGAACAACAATTCTACTACCAAATAATTGAAAGCAAAGACATCATTAGGAATTCCTGTGGCTTATGTGAGCCCCAAGAACGGTACTCCACCCCTTCCCCACCCATTCCAATTCAATCTTACATAGCCAAAGGGGGGCGGTATGTGGATATACATGGCCCCATGGGTATAGACATCAAGACATAAATACCCAAGCTCCTAGTCATACCTGACATTAACAAATAGCAATGACAGAGCACTATTGTCTGTAAGATACAAGTAGTACACCAAAGACAGCCTTCTATTCCTTCTAGTCCTTTTCCGGGGGCAGATAGTGCGATTCATTTGTCTAACTCATAAGAGAAGAAAGCCACTATGTCCACATCTGACCTTGGCAATTACCCCACTATCGTCTCCATTTCCCTTGCTGGTTATGAAATTAGGAAATAATTGTCTGCTGTATAATAAACCAAATGACTCTTGCCTAGGCAACTGCCTTCTTTGCAAAGTTCTCATAGTTTAGTTTTTATTCGGGTTTTTGTTTGTGAACAATATTCTCACTCTTTGTATTTGAAATGAACAACATTATGAACTGTATTGATAGATGTATTAGAGTGACTAATTCACAGGACCATAGCATGGAAAGGTTGAAAGGTCTCTCAGGGTCATCTATCCATCTCATATTTGTAAAAAAGATCCCCTCCACAACATAATTAATGTAACCACACTCCTGTACCAGACCATTTGGGGAATTCTCTGACAGACTGCCTCTGTGGATGATAATGAGTTTGGCATATATGGCTCCTGATTATCCGAGAGTCCAATAAATAAATTCATATTGGTAGAGAGATGGGGGGGGGGGTTGCAAGGCAGTGGCATTAAGTGACTTGCCCAAAATCACAGAGCTAGGTAATTATTAAATATCTGAGGTCATATTTGAACTCAGGTCCTCCTGACTCCAGCACAGTGAGCTATCTACTGTGCCACCTAGCTACCCAAAGATGGAGAGATTTGGGAGCAAGAAAAAAAGAAAGAACCTTGGAAGAGGACAAGAGAGAAGGTGTAAATTTTTGGAAAGGGTGGAACAGGAGATAGCCCTAGATCTGAAGATATATAGAAAAATATATTCCTCTCCCCTATGTGTCCCTGACTCTGAAGAAATCTTTCATCTTCCATTGGAAAAATTTGTAACTTCATTCTCATCTTTCTCTTCAGCTCTCTTTGGAACCTTCTTCTCTCAAGTCTCTCCTCCAGTCTGGTCACATCTCTTTCTAATAAGAAGGACCAGGGTCTTTAATATGTCTCAATAAATTAAGAATCCCATCTCCCTTACTACACACAGCCCAGTCATCAGACTGTTCTTCAGGAAACTACCCAAGCTACCTGAGATAGGAGTGGGGTTACACAAATAATTGTTATAGTCATTCCTTGAAAGTCCTTCAGTGAGAGAAAACCATCCACCTCCAGAGGCATTTTTTTTCACTTTGAGATAACTTTAATTATTAGAAAGTTTTGCCTTAGATCAAGCCTAAATTTGCCTCTTTATGGCTTCCATCTGTAGTTTTGCCATCTGGGCCCTGGGGTCAAGTAAGATAAACTCAATTCCTCTCCCACATGTCAGCCCTTCAAATACCTGAAGGTGGTTACCATAAACTCTTTGGGTCTACTCATTCAACCACCTCCAAATCAACCTAAGTGTATTATGACCTATTACTTAGCTCTCTGTCTTAACCAGAAGCACAATATGAAAGACTACATTAAATGTGAAATAAAAAAAAAGAAAGAAAAAATCAATTTCAAATGTTCCTAGGACTTTTATCTGAGGTCTCTTTTTTTATCACAATTTATTTGCATGTACCAGAAGCAATCAGAGGAATCTCAAATTTGCTAGACTGTGGAACCTTCCACAGAGCTGGAGAGAAACTTTGATTTGGAGGTCTTCAAATACACAATCTGTAGTTGCAATCACCAAATACCGAATGAAAATATACTTAAGAAATATTTAACAAAATAAAAAAAATACAATAGAACATAGAAATTGTTAAATGTAGTTTTCCAAATCAGTATGCAGCCCTCAGAGATCCTTATTATAATTTAAGGCTTTAATTCTATTTGACCTTGACACTACTTTTCTGGAATGACATATATGGAATTCCTGATTAGTGCCCAGGGTTATGCCAAAGATGATTGGCAACTGAAAATCATGAAGATGGACTCTCCTTAGGAGAAAATGTCACCTCTGTGATCTATAAAAGACTCAAAGATACATAGCTCTATCCTTCTATCTTTTCTAAGAGGTCTAAGGAAGAATTTGTCTCTCTATCCCTCATCCAAAAGCAACATCAGCTTGAGGAACAAATATATGGTTGTGGCCACAGGATTGTGCTGGAACCAGCTGCTCATGACAGTAAATTATAGGGTTTGAATTGCTGTTTTGTTGATTTCTAGATTTAAGAAACTGATGGAGAAATGTTAATATTGCTGACTTAAACTTAAAAGTGTGGTGTGAGTCTTTCACAAGTCAATTGTGAAACATTTATTAGCATAGCCCTGGTATGGGAGCCTGAAATTCTGAGACTTGACCTCGCATTTCTGGATGATTTCTTTTGCCCCCCCCCTTTCCTTTTCTGAGAATAGGTCAATGATTAGTGATATCAGAATTGAATGGTTTCAGTATGAGTTTAGATCTCCTTAGTTTGGGATTCAAGTATTGACTACTATATAAGCCCAGGTCCTTTGGGGCCCCCTGGATGATAGGGTACATATAAGTTCATCAGAGAAAAAGTTCAGGAATCATCTAGTCCAAGTCCTCAATTTCTGACTATTATGAAGGAGTGGATTTCATTTTCCAAATGAAAATAACTCAGGCACAGAAAGTTAAAATTAAATAATTAAATTAATATTAAATTACTAAAAGTAATCAGGACTTAAACATGGAGCCTATAAATCAAATCCAATATGTTCTCTACTATGTGATTTAGTAATATTTCCCCAGTAGGTTATTATCTCCTTAAAGGCAAATATTATCATTTTTCCTTAGACTTTTCCCAAGTCTAACAAAGTACTTTGCATGTACTAGGCACCTAGATATTTAGATTGGGTAGCTAGGTGGCACAGTGGTTAAAGTGCTGGACTTGAAATCATGAAGACTCATCTTCAGGAGTATAAAATCTGAATTCAGACACTTCTTAGTTATGTGACCCTGGACTAAGATTTTATTTGCCTCAGTTTCCATAAAATGAACTGAAGAAGAAGGAAATGGCAAAACACCCAATATCTTCGCTAAGAAAACCCCAAATGGAGTCATGAAGAATTGGACACAACTGAAATGAATAAACCAAACTAGATAGTTATTAATTACAACAAGCTATAATTTCAGAACTTAATTCCCTTAAGAGACTGATGTTCTAGAAAACTACTGCCTGAGGAAAGCTAGGTGGCACAGTAGTAGAGCACAGGCCATAGGGTCAGGAGAACATGAGTTCAAATTTGGCCTCAGACACTTAATACTTACTTAGCTGTGTGACTTTGTGCAAATCACTTAACCCCATTGCCTTACAAAAAATCAAAAAGAAAAAACAAACTACTGCTCAGTACCTAGGTCAGATACTGTTTCACATCTTTGCATAAGATTTCTAGATGAAGTAACGTGAAAGAATTTGGGGAGAAAAACATTGGAGATGTGGAAGATATGGAAAGAAAGCAAAGACATACTCCTTGCTTAACAACAACAACAACAACAACACACACACACACAAACACACACAAACACACAGGCACAGAGATCATCAACGCTGATTTGCATTGTTACCATGATCACAACCTCCTAGTTCCTGAACACTGACTTCTATATAATACTCTTCTTAATTCTTCAGAGTCAGTGTTATTCCATATTATGCTCACATTTAACAAAATTGATAAAATGATAGCTTTGAAAAGACAAGTGTATACTTTCATGTAAAAATATAAGGTCAATAAAAGTGCTTTGCCATTTTCTAAAATCAATCCAACCTACTCTCCCTCTCCCTTTTATCTATGGTCACAATGCATAGCTTATCGATACAGGCAATTCTAAATATAAATACCACTGGACCAGCCCTAGTATCCAGTCATCAGTTAAAATCTAGGTCATAAACATTCTTTATCTTCTTGATCTTTCTTGTGTGGATGGATAGGCCAACTATGGACAGAATGTCATATAAAAAAGGTGGGCATTTGCCATCTACAAGAGATGAACTCTACATTGGATCTCCTCCCTCCCAGGAGTGAATAATTGGTGAGCATATATCTCCATGTTTTGTGCCTCTCTTGATGCTTTTGTTCAGAGGGTATTTGAAACAGTGTGGTTTCTTCTATTTTATCTTCCAACTATTCCTGAATGATCATGATATATAGATGGTAGGCATTTTTCTGTACAGGGTTTGTATGATGGCTTTTTTTTTCATAATCAACAATCAATAAGAACAATGAAATTTTATATTCTCTACATATTTTTGGTCAATTACAAAATCCTAAAGATTTGGTCCATTGCTGAATATCATTTATGTAAGTTTACTTGTTCATATTGATACTTTAATCATAAAGCACCTTCATTAGTATGTAGATAACTCTAATAGAAATTTTGAATAGAAGAGGGAATATGCATATAGATCAGTAGTTAGGGATATTCTTTTGACTACCTTTTTCAATACTAGTGAAGACTAAATTTTTTTCCCCACATCTTTGGAAATTTCCCCTCCATCTGATAATTTGTTTATTATTACCTCAATATTAATTACTTCAGTATTCCTCACAATCATATACTTTGTCCAGGCTAGTTGTTTTTTCCCAGCACTGTTTTCTTTAGCACCACTTTTTAACTCCTCTATAAGATCCCCAGAGAATATAATTATAAGGTCTAAGTATGTTTTTAAAAAAGAAAAGTTTGTTGATTTGCACTATAAAACTAATAAAATCATAAGAAAAATTAACATCTTCAGAAAAATCTTCTGTTTTTAACATCTTCAGTTATATTCTCTGAGTATACTTCAGAGATAAATATCAATACCATTACCAAAATATATTTAAGGAGTAAAGCTGATCTCCAAATACCCAAATAATAACTCTTTTAATCAACAATTAACCATTTTGATATCTAGATAATGAATAGACCAGAATGCATTTTTAGAGAAAGGAACAATGGTAAAATAGTTTTCTAGAGAAAGATGAAAATTCTAATGCCAAGTTTATAAGGAAGAAGAAATTATATCATTAACTTTTTTTTAGGTTTTTACAAGGCAAATGAGGTTAAGTAGCTTGCCCAAGGCCACACAGCTAGGTAATTATTAAGCATCTGAGACCGGATTCGAACCCAGGTACTCCTGACTCCAGGGCCGGTGCTTTATCCACTGCGCCACCTAGCCACCCCTATCATTAACTTTTAAATACCCATTAGCTTATTTATATACAGACTGCTCCTCTAAAATAAAAGTACTCTCTGTTTGGGGGAAATAATTTATGCTTTTAAAAAAATGTAGAGCTACTTTCTCAGTTTAATTATTTATAATACCTTAAAACACTGCTGTTTCCATGGCCAAGTTTATTTAAGAACCAAATGCCATTTTGGAAAAAAAAAACAGGAATAATGCCAAAAAAAAAGTAAGACTTGATACTTTTAAAAGGGAATTTAAATTAACATTTTCTATTTTTAAGAGCACAAAGATATTTGAAACAGAGAAATTACAAAATAAGGTTCCCCAGTTCTTTATTCTGCTTGTTTATATTAGCTATTTCTGTATAGATAAATAAGAATTATATGCTATTTGTTTGGTTGACTTTCATTATAGAAAAAAAAAGATTTATTAGAGGGTGGTCCAAGGTCATGAGGTAAGATTGTGAGAATATTGTCTTCTTTGTGAAATAAAAACTTGAAGAAAAAAAGGATTCATAGAGCTCAGACCAAGTTACCTAGGTTTCTTGATTAGATCTTTTACAATCAAAACTGTTTTTGTTTGGAACTATGATTTCATCAGTGTGGGAAATTCCCTTTATCTATACAGATGTTGTTGAAAAGTGTTGCCCAAAACAGGATGCAGCTACTAATACCAGCACACATTAATGAGACAGGAAATTAAATTCTTAGTTGTTGAGATACCAACCTACCATACCCAACTTCTCTTTTAACAGTATTAGAAGGGTGACAGAGGTAATGACTAAGTTACTTATCTGAAGTTACACATGCAGTAAGTGTTTGAGATAGTATTAGAACTTGAGGTCTTCCTGACTGTGGAGGACATTCAGCTACCCACTGATCCATGCTGCCATGCCTCTCTAGGATACAACTATTTTAAATAGAATAATTTCCTAACCACCTGTAGTAGCTAAGAAAATTCTCTTATGTATAAGTAATTCAAATTGCTAAAGAATGAGATGAGATCCCTCTTCTTCACAGAAAAGACAAAATAAAGAAATCTCTCTACTCCCCTACCCCAAATCTCTACAACATACTCTGCAAATACCGTGTAGACCAACCCAACCTAATCATTATGCTACAAATCATAATGCCAGATGAGCAATCTCAAAATAAAGGAGATACTCTAATATTCCATTATTGGATGGCAATTCACTTATATTAATTTTTAGCCATTAAAGCTCTTATTTTCTCTTGAGCTTAAATTTTACTTTGACTTTTACTCTGGTTACTAAGGTGTTAAGGAGGGCAAATGTTGTGATTCTACTGCTGTTAATGATGGGAATGGTTTCCAACAGAAATGCTGTATATATCTTTTCCATTCATCTCAAAACACCCTTGTAATTATCTAGTTTGGGTCTCATGTCACATTTTCTGAAGGCTTACTTTCCCCAACTCTGATTTTTACTGTTTTATGCCTGATAGAAATAGAGACAGAATTGGACATGGCACTTCACTTGTATATTCATCTTTGTACTCAAAAGTATAGCTTATCTCCTCCAACACAACCCCTTCACAAAGATCTAGAAAATGCACCATACTGAATCCTAATCAGGAAATCAATGAAAACAATCATAGTCAAAAAAAATAATTATTCTCATCCATGTTGACAAAGGGAGACAGAAAGAGAGGTCTAGCAATTGGTAAAGGAAACTTCCTCTACCAATGCAGGTTGACACCTTCTCTGAACCTTATAGTCTTAGACAATTAAGTCAAACTAAGATCCAAATGAATTCCTACTGGACACATACTGATTTAGAAAGACACAAATTATTATCTGTGTTGGGTTGTATTTTTATTTTTTTGGTTAAAAATTATCTAATTACATTTTAATCTCTGGCTTGAGCTTCACTCAAGAATTTTACAGCCATGAGTTCAGAAGTGATACTTGAACTCAGGTCTTGCTGGTTTTGCCATCAGCTCTCTTTCTACCACAATATGCTTCCTTCACTTTTATGTCTAAAACTGCTTATGGTCTTCAGTCATGGTCTTCTATAATGTTTTGCAAATGACAATGTTGTCCTTAGTTTCTGGGTCTTTCCACTTTGCAAGGAGGGCAAATTTTTCCTTTTGAGGTACATTCTGAATTCTTTGGACCATCTCGTTGTGCAACTCCTTTACACTGAGTTCACTTCACTAAGAAATGGTGACAATCATCGTTAAAAATCATCTATGTTTTGGAATTATTTGCTAGTTTAAATAGGCCAGCTTGAATCTGTTATGATTATATTTTATCTTTATCCTTTCTTCTAATATAATACTGATGTTGGACCTTGTGTAGTTAATGGTCTGATTGCACCTAGATTCAGAAATGACTCCATCTTCCAAAATCACTCATTTCCTCTCCACTAAAGAGGTAATTGATTTTATGCTAGGCAGGGGTAGAGGTGGGGAGAGATAAAGTTGAGTACTTCTTAATCTCCTTGTACTTTTTGGCTTTTTCTTTTGTATTCTCATTATCTAGCACTATAACCTGGCACATAGCTAATACATGATAAATATTCATTAAATTAAACTGAATTGAATTGAGTTGAAAGTATTCATGGTCCACAAGTATGAGACTTCTTGGTAGTCTACAAGGTTTGTCTTCATTTCTTAATCCCCACTTTTCCAATGTGTTTTTTCACCATCCTTTGTATTAAAATCATCTAACATAAATCAGTTTCAAACAGAGGATCTTGTTAAATCCTTTAAAGCAGTTCTCTTTGTCATCATCCCCTGCAACAGACATTGACACATAAGCAGTGATTATCTTCATAGTGGTCTTTTTGTTTATGTTCATTCAGAGCACTGCAAGGTGAGATAACCACAAAGTGATGTTTCTTGTTGCCTTAAGGCACAAAACACCAATTTCATCAACTTCTTTATTCTTATCTCTGAGGAGAAGCTGTGTGCCATCCTTCCATTTAGCTGCTTTCTTTATGCTTCTTTATTTCATTTATAGTGAGAAAGTCAATATTATTGTGGTTCATTTCCTCTCATAATTTATCAGCTCACTGGTCATGAATAAAGATCTTAGATTTAGAGTAACAATAGCCAAACTTATGGTCATATATCTAACACGCCAACCAGCCAGACCCTGCAAGATTGAAACAATTGGGCAAGCATATGAGTCACTTGAGAGCCAAAATTGTTGCATTGTTTCTATTATTATCCTCAAATTTTGGTATATAGTAAGTATTTATAGATTCTTTCATTCATTATCCAGAAAAGCGAGTGAATTAGGCTTAGAGTGAATGAAGAATAATAAATGGTCAGTCCAAGGACAGCATGATACCTATTAAACGTTAAATGACCTATAGGAAAAACTCTAGCAGATTGTGTAAATCCTCTATGGAAAATGAGATAGTATAACTTAGAATTACACAGGCTGGGTCATAGTCTGCAGAAAGAGAGCAAGGAGCTTCCATATTGGTTACTTGTTACCTGTTACCAATTCTTGAGCACTTTTCTGAATCTAATAAACAACAGAAGAGATGGGATCTTCATTGGTGTATGGAGAAAGTATCCACTCTGATGAAATTAGAGATCCCTGAAGCATTAAATAAATGAAACTTCAGCATAAGAGCTTTCTACTGTAACACATTACCCCTACATGAAAGGAAATACTACAAGTAGAACGTATTAGGGTCAGAGAAAAGAGCAAAAGATCTCAAGGTGATAATTTCTCTGAACTATCATTGTACTCTAACAATAAATTCTTATTTATTATGTATCAAGGTTCTTTTAAGTATATGTATTGGAATGTTTTTTAAGAGTAACCAGAGCTGGGGCGGCTAGGTGGCATAGTGGATAAAGCACCGGCCTTGGAGTCAGAAGTACCTCGGTTCAAATCCGGTCTCAGACACTTAATAATTACCTAGCTGTGTGGCCTTGGGCAAGCCACTTAACCCCATTTGCCTTACCAAAAAAAAAACCTTAAAAAAAAGAGTAACCAGAGGGTAAAAGATACTAAATACAACTAAAAAGGATTGTCTTAAAAATATCAGTTCTTTGGTCTATGACACTGTAATAAAATTATAATAAAATTTTCAGTCTAATCTAAGAAGAGTGCTCCTCTTTGGAAAGCACCACTTTTGGAATCTCAGTGTATGTACCTTAAGAGAAATCACTGGGGAGGAACATCTATACATGCTAACCAAAATAAGCTGGGTAAAAATAAGTCTAAGACTAGAATTTTTTTTCTATTATTAATGAAATGGATTATCGAAGGAAAAACGAGGAGATGAGTAATAGCAAAATCATAAATTAAATAGTGACTTAAAAACAGACATTGCATAATACACAGAAGTACAAAATGTCTCCCTAGCAAAGATTTTTCATTAGGGATTTTAAAATAAAATAAAATATTGTCATTTATGGAAAGTAATGCCATGAAATCTAAGCTATTTTTGATACTTTTATAACATCCTCCCCAAAACCAAACAATTCTCTCCTTTTCCATTCACATACATTTAGGTTTCTGGGACCTCTTCATTCTGTATGTCATCACTTGATCAGAACTGAGGAGGGGGAGGTTATTGATTCTGCTAACAGAAAGCTATTTAGAATTACAGCTCTAATAGCTGTATGATATCTTAAAGAGTAAGAGAAACCCTCAATTTTTCATTCTAAATATATATATATATATATGTGTGTGTGTGTGTGTGTGTGTGTGTGTGTGTGTGTGTGTGTATACAGATAAATAGATAAATAAATATGTTCTAAGTTCCAGGCTCTGATGGATGATTATATGAGAATTGTCTTTGATATACATGCTTAGTAAATATTCCTTTCTGTAAACTAATTAACTCTGACTGGCTAATTGATAGATAAAGGAGCATGCTTCTTGTGGTTCATGAACAATTAGAAACTCCAATCCCTCAGGGTACTTATCTAGTGCCCAAAGCAGAGAGGGCTTCCTGTCCACAAATATTATTGGGAACTGAGAAAAAAAATGAGACTAGAGGAGGTGAGACAGAGACAGAGACAGAGAAAGACAGACAGAGAGAGAGAGAGAGAGAGACTGACAAAGAGAGAGGGAGAAAGAGAGAAGGAAGGAAGGAAGGAAGGAAGGAAGGAAGGAAGGAAGGAAGGAAGGAAGGAAGGAAGGAAGGAAGGAAGGAAGGAAGGAAGGAAGGAGGGAAGGAGGGAAGGAAGGGAGGGGGAGGAGGGGAGGAAGACAGGAGGGGAGGAGGGGAGGGGGAAGATGGGAGGGGGGAAGAAGGCTGTCTCCCAAAAATGTCACTTAAGCAGTTTACTAAACTAGTTAAGTTGTGGAATTGACTCTAGGTCCTTAAAGGATATTCCAAAAGGTCACACACTCTGGTAATCTTGTCAGGCTAAAAAGACTGAGTCTAAGAGAAGGAATTTTTATGACTGTCTTCTGAGAAATAACAGTTAAGTTTGGAGAGGCACATAGCAATAGGTTATTTGCAGGGTTATATTCCCCTGTTACCAATTCTTGAGCACTTTTCTGCATCTAATAAACAATAGAATAGATGGGATCTGCATTGGTGTATGGAGAAAGTATCCACTCTGATGAAATTACAGATCCCTGAAGCATTAAATAAAGGAAACCTCAACATATAGAGCTTTCTACTGTAACAAATTGCCCCTATAAGAGAGGAAATACTACAAGTAGAATGTATTAGGGTCAGAGAAAAGAGCAAGAGTTCTCAAAGAACACTTGATAACAAGTAAATATGAATGCCACAAGGGTTTTAGATAAGATGTTAGCAAACAGATCATAACTACATGCATGTGTGTATTGATGTATATGTCTGTGTGTATATTAGGATGTGTATGTGTGTACACATGCATACCTAATATGTGTGTGTATATATATATATATATATATATATATATATATATACATATATTATTCACTATGACCAAGCTGAGTTTATAACAGGGACACAAAGGTTGTTCAACATTAGGAAAACAGTTAGCATAATTAATCACATAAGAAGCAAAGTCAATAAAGAACACATGCTTATATCAATTAATTCAAGAAGAAAAAAATCTTTGATGAAAAAATACTCATTTATATATTTATTTTAAATCCTAAAAAAACATAGGCATGGAAGGATCATTCTCTATCTGAATGAAAATGCCTATCTTAAACCAAGATGAAGTACCATTTGAATGAGAAGTCCATTCAATCATCTCCAGTAAGTTCAGTTGGTAAAGCAAGAAAATATCTTATTAGTAAAACAATTGTTACCTGTGGTAATGAAATAAGAAAAAAAGAGAGAAACTGAGAAAATAAATACAAGCAAGAAGGAAGCCAAATATTCCTACTGAGAATCTTATTGTGATTTATTTAGAAATACCTAAAGAATCGGCAAAGAAACTACTCAAAAGGATTAATAGCTTCAAAAAAGGAGAAAGATGCAAAATAATTTCATATAATCATTGGTACTTTTACATATTAGCAATAAACATGGTAGGAAACAATCAAAAAATCATATTTAGAATAGCTAAAAAGGCATATGGTATCTGAGAATTAACAAGGTAGAAGTAAGAGTGGCATAGTGAATAAAAAATTGGCATTGAGGTCAGGAAGACATTTGTACAAATCATGCCTGTGTGTATATTAGGATGTGTGACTATGGTCAAATCGTTTTTTCCTCTCATTCAGTGACCTAAGCTACAGGACAGATACTAATATCATTTTGCACCTAGTTTAGGAATTTGCTGACTTTTTTTGATCATGCTCCAGGACCTGGAACCTTATCAGTAAGAAATCTCAGCATTATGTAAGCATGACTCAATCTTGGAATTCACACTTCATCACTATCCTCTGTCTCTCTGATTGGAGGATGGAGCCATGAACCCCAACACCTACATTTAAAGAAGGACCAGATTAATGATTTCCCATCAGCTGACTATTTTTAAACTTTTTTTTTGGTCTTTTTCATCCTGCACCTAGTATCAAACAACTTCCTCCCCCTCCATCAGCTTCCTTTAATGTGTTGTACCCCCATTAGATTATAAGTTCCTTGAGGGCAGGAACTGTCACTATTTTTTATTGAGTATCCCCAGCACTTAACACAGTACCTATCACATAGTAGTCACTTAATAAATATTTACTGACTAGACTCATCATCTGCACTGGTGGAATAAATTCCTCCCTTCCTCCCCCCAAATACCAATAAAAATAAACAAGATTGATTTAATATAATTATAAAATGTTTCTTACAGAAATAAAAATGAACAATTATGCAACTATTCAATGTTCATTTCTGGGATGTCAAAATAATTAAAAATTATGATATTAATTTAGTTTATATATTTAGCAATAGGCCAGACTACAAGGAAAAAATATAACTATACAAAATAACAGAATTTGGTTTGTTGGTTCTTGTCCTACATTACTGAAGAAGACCAAAATAACATCACTAAGTTTGACACAAATTATAGTGTGTCGTCCTGTGGCTGATCAGACCAAATATGAGCTCAAAATGCTCTACCACAGCTTGGGTACAAATAGTCCATGTGAACACCTGGGGTGCTTACTCTAAACTCATACATGTCATGTTTCCTTTCAGCTGCTTCAATTCTGTCTTCCTCATAGAGTGCAGCATCCTCCTGATGAGGACACACCATGCTGGGCAGTCCTATGCCAGTGTCTCCCCTGCTGTACAATCATTTCTAAAGCTCTTCAATGAAACCCTCAGGTTGTCTCAGTATTGCTTCTTCTGATTCCCTTGTGAGCTCTTGTCCCGTGTGAGTCCTCCATAAAATCACTTTTGGCAAACGTAGATCTGGTATTCTAACACTGTGTCCAGTCCATCATAGTTGCACTCTCTGTAGTAATTTATATAGATATGAATGAATCAAAGGTCAAGAATTTCAAGGGGAAATGGCCCAAAAAAATGTAATGGAAAAAGGACTACTAATACAAGATCTCAAATTAAACTATAAATTAGTAATTATCAAATATGTGATATTTGCTAAAAATGGAAAAACAAATTGTTAAATCAGATGATGTAAACAATACCTAGCAGCAAATGAGTATAGCAGTTCAGTATTCAATTATCCCAAGAACATCTAGTATTAAAGGAGAAATTATTGCATATGGACTATTAATAAAAACTAGAAATAAGTTTGGTAAAAAATAACTTTAAAACTATATCTTATACCAAAGATAGGTAAATAGGTAGGTAAATGGAGGGAAGAAGAAAAGAAGAAAGAAGGAATAAAGGATTGAAGGAAGGAACAAAGGAAGGAAACAAATATTTGTTATCTTCTTTGTCCCAGGCTCTATGCTGCATACTTTACAAATATCTCATTTGAAGTCTCCAAAAGCCCCAAGAAGAAGGTACTATTATGTCCATTTTACAATTGATAAACCTGAAGCAAGCAAAGGTTAAGTGACTTGCCCAGGGTCACACAGTGTCTGATTTGAATTTAGGTCTTCCTGATTCTAGGCTCACTGCACTAACTACTATGTCACTAGAGGTCTCAGAGGAACAAAGGGAAGAAGGAGGAGAATAAATGGATGTTGCAGAAGTGGAGATTCAGAAATAATGTTAAAAAGAAACTTCCTAATATTTAGTCATTCAGAAGAGGAATAGGCTATCTCAAGAGGAAGCTAACCATATTAAAAGAGCCTCATAATGAGTTTGTATAATCACTTGTTGGGGATTGTTGTAGAAGGTATTCCTGTTCAATTGTGAGTTGGACTAGATCAGTCAGTTAATCCTTCACTAAACAAACCCATTTTGACTCTTATCATTCTCCTTCTCTAGAACTGTTGTAGAATTTCAGACATAGAAGAGAACTTAGATGTCACCATAATACATATTTCTAGGCATTGTGATGATACCCTTGGTTCCTTCTCCCCTAAAATTTTAGAATATAGAAGTTCAGAGAGGAAAATTAGTTACTGACAGATGCCAGACTGCAACCTATTTTATCTGATTCTGAGATCTGACTCCTAATCCACCACTAAACTCCAAGTTCTACCATTTACTTGTGATACACATGACCTATAGAAGGTTAGCCCCTGGGTCTCAGTTTGCTTATATTCAAATAAGAGTTGGACCAAATCAACTCTGAAGTCTTTCTAGTTCTCATACCCCATCAATCTAATAGTTTATAAGATGAAACAGTCAATTAAGGTGAGTTTTGTTAACATTTTAAAATTAAATGAGTTGTGCATGAGGGGATACTCATTATAGGTAAACTATCAGTATAAACAGATAAAGGACCCATTGAATCTAGCCTTCTAGAATTAGATGCCATTTTATGTCACAGAAAGGGGCATTATGACTGGGGTGCCTAGAGAAGCAATAGATTGGAAGAAAAATCACAGCAATATCAGACAGTATGGACAACTCTGGGCTAGAGGCTGATTTTAACAGAAAGAGAATATTTCCAGCCTCATTAAGTTAATGTAATCTTAACTAAGTTGAAAAGAAATCAGTGTTAGGGGCATAACTGACATTCTGGAAGCTGTCAGAGCCCTGTCAGGAGGTGACAGAGAGAGCTCATGACAGAGAGTCAGAGGCTGAATGATGTGGGCTGACAGATGAGATTTTATGACAAATCAGTTTAAAATAGAAGAAACTGCAGTGAGTGATTAGATAATTGTTCCTATTCATTTTTATTCTTGCTTTCAATACTATTGATTTATTAAAAACAAATATTTTATCTTGATTATAAATTATAAGTATTTCTTTAATACATTTTTAAAAAATTTTTTCTATGCATCACCTATGGCTATTGGGTAGAGTTACGAATTTGGAGCCCAAGGATCTAAGTTCAAATTAGATCTCTACTACTTAATAGTTTTCAGTAATAATGGGGGGACAGGTCAAATAAGGCATAGAAATCGTGTTTACAAAAATAGGTGATTGAGGGGGTCTTGTTCCAACCCCCTCTCAAAGCATGCATAGCTATTCTCTGTTTCCTGTCAGGTTACTTGGTGCTGATCAAAAGTATTTTAATTAGTTGCTGAGTGTCTATACAAAAGGCTCAAACTGACAAACTCTGTATCCTAGTGGCTTTCAAATAAAGAAATAATGCTCTGGACCTCAGAGTCGGGGGGATAAATAGTGGTGACTACTTTATCTCCATCTAACACTCATGTATTTATGAACACATGGTATTTTTGTTTCTGTATTACAATCTTGTGAGCCACAAAAGATCAGAAAAGCTATCAAAGGATTTCTCAGCAATTAGAGTCAATAGCCAAAGCAAAGAAGTCACAAATCCAAAACCTATACTACACCCAGAAGTAAATATGGTGGAAGAACTGATTTCAGCAATCATTTAAACTTTAATCTATTCTCCCTAGGGAATGAACAGATGTGTAAAGGGATAAAGTTGCTTTGGTACTTCTATCCATGTAATACTTTCTCAGGGAACATTCTTTTGAAAAAAAAGCATATTGAAGCTAGTTCATTAATTAATGTTGGGAAAATGCTAATTGATCAAATGTTATTTACAACAGATGGGGACTCAGGAGAAAGAGTATTAAAAAGCACTCTGATCCCATCCCTCAGGACTACTCCCAATAAATGTTAGGGGAGTAATAATCAACTATACTCTTGAGAACCAAACTGTCCAACTTGGAGATTAGGAGAGTGAGCCAGACACAGACTATCTCTACTACTTACTAATAAGAATTTCTTCTTTGGAAATAATACCACTTATCCAATTAAATCCAGTTAAATAAGATTTTGCATTTTCCTATTCCTAACAAACCTCCCCTACCTATTTCTTCAAGAGATTCTTTGATACAAAAAAAAACTTGGTATAAAAGGCATTAGTTCCCTAGTAGATACAAATGACTGGAAGCAACCAGAAGCAACTCTTTTCAGATATACCTTCTTTCTAGTTCTTTGTGTCCTTTGATTTGTTCAAGGAGGATATCATATTATACTTTGCTTTAAAAATTAATTCCTTGAACTTGCCCTGTTTGTATTAAAGCTCTGTCTTTGGCTCTGATCTCCCTATTAGACTGAAACCTCCATGAGGAGAGAAAGAAACAAGCATTTATATAATATCTACTATGTTTTATTAATAAAGGGAAATTCTTATCTATACTTTCTATCTCCCCCATTATCTAGCACACTAATCTATACATTGTAGATACTTAATGAATGCTTATTCAATAAACAAATGTTTATTAACTATTATTATAACAACTGTTCTAAGCATTGATGATATCAGTAACAACAAATAATGAAGCAGTCCTGCCTTCAAGGAGTTTACATTCAATCAACATGTACATAGATAAAAAATATAAAACATATTTTTCTGTCCTACACATATTACATGTATTTAAGATAGCATATATTAAAAAAATTTTTATTCTGAAAAAATATGTAGTATATACAAATATATGTATGTATAGCATAAACATCATATAGGCAGTAGAAAATCTATGTCTCCTAGTAAAACAAGATGTTATATGAATATCTATATATCTATATATCTATATATATATACAAAGCTAGAATATTTGTATATAAACATATTCTATAACAAACATAAACACACACACCATCTAGTTTTGCCAGGGAGCATAGATTTAATACTGCCTAAATGATGGACATATATATGCATTTATGTTTGTATGTATGTGTGTACATACACACATATATGTATATGATATACCATATATTTCTTAGAAACAAAAATTATTTCAAATGCTCTGTGTTGAGTGCATGTGTGTTACATACATGCATGAATACACACACCTATTGGGAGTCTTACAGGATGTTTTTGGATTCAAAATATACTTTTGCAATATACTTTATGAAAATACATGGAATTATAAGAAAGCTATACTATGGTGAATGAATACTGAACAGATGAAAAATGTACATATAGAATAAGACTTTTTCAATGTAGGAAACTTCCAATGAGAAAATTCCACCAACCAGTATAGTTATTTAAAATATTAACCTAGCTCCTGAACATGTTGAAAACATATAATGAATGCTTTATCTAGCTAGCTAAACAGCTATCTGATGTACTGAAAGGTTAAAAGCGACTTGACCAAGGTTATACATTAGTACATAACAGAAGCCATACTTGAACACAGGTCTTCCTGACTACAAGTCCAGTACCATGCCATGGCTACTTAAATAAATAGAAGAGCATTAGAGAAGGGGGTTGAACAAGAATCAGAAAAGACTATAAACTAAGTTTAGAAGGAAAGTCAATAAATAAACAAATGAATGTATAGTATTTGAGAAGTTTGAGGGCTTTTTTGTTTTTTAAGAAATCTGAATTAACTTTTTGAAGAACCTCCCTGGAAACTTTTTTTTAGGTTTTTGCAAGGCAATGGGGTTAAGTGGTTTGCCCAAGGCCATACACCTAGGTAATTATTAAGTGCCTGAAACCAGATTTGAACTCAGATACTCCTAACTCAAGGGTTGGTGCTTTATCCACTGCGAATGAATATTGGATAGACAAAATAAGGGCCAGCTGCATGCTTCATAGTTCTACCCTCCAGCTACCTTTTTGATGTGCCTATTTTGTTGAGAATCCTGGAAGTTTCTAAGAAACATATAACGGGTCAAAAGCTACCAACTGCTTTAGCCCAAAGCAAGACAGTTCTGGAAAAAAAAGGTGCCCCTGGCAGGCTCAAGATATTGGAGGGGAGGAAAACAAAGAGAAGGAAAAGGAGCAAAAATCAAAAGATAAGAGGAAAAGAATGGGAATTTAAAAATGGAATGGGTTTGAGTAAAAAGAAAAAATAAAAGGCATAATGGTGGGAGTGGTTTTGTGCCATCACAGATGCTTTGGATGTCACTTAGTACTTGTCACAATGAACTTCCTGAATCCTTAGTCCATAAAAAGAGCTTGTCAGCCCATCTGCCTAATGAGTATCAGTTAACAGAATCACCATACCCATTTTGAACCTAAAGAAAATGACTCATGGTGGCCTGAGAAGGAGGTGGAACTTGATAGAATTTTGCAAGACACCATTCAGAAAATCACTGCAGGTCTTTCTTGCAGTCTAATATAGATGAGCTACATTTTTGTGCAAAGATAAACAGAATTCTGGAAAAGTAAGCAAAGTAAGTTATCTTAAATGCATTATGAGAGTTTGATGTTGAAAAGGTATTTATGATAAATACTTTCATAAAATGGAGGCTCTTTTTTGGAAAATGAGTAAGAAAATCAATTAATCTCTTTGGGAAGATGTTGAGCTTCATGCATCAGATTTCCTAAATTGGGAATATTTGTCTCCTTTCTGAAATACCATCCTTTTCTGCTTGTTTTGCCAGAGGACATAGATTTCCAAATGAATCATTCTGTTTATTATATAGGTGCCACAGCTAAGCAGCTAATATGGTATTTTTTCCTTATATATTAATTTTCCTCTGCCAGTTCCAGTTCTGTGTATCTATTCATCCAAACAATAACACTCAGAGAAAGATAAAGACAAGGCCTTAATTAAGTACAAAAACATTCTGGAGGATGATTTGGATGGAAATGACAGATGTTCAACCACCTCCTCCAGCCTGCTTTTGTTTTCTAGGTAATTAGGGAAGCAATTGATTCAGAAAAGGAAAGATTACTCTATGCTTCTCTTTGCTCCCTGACCAAAGCTTTGATTAGGCTAAGTCTGAGTTTTGTGTTTTCATTTACTTTGTCACCTGAAGCAGAGGAAATTCTTATTCCCTTTTATCATCTGAAAATCCCTTTATGTCACTAGTTCTCCAATTCTGTCTTGTCAAACCATGGAGGAGGGAAACATAAAAAGGGGTAAATTTCATTGTTTCTTAAAACATATAGGACCAAGTTCTCTCCATTGAGATTTTAGGAGTTCCACAGATTCAAAAAAAGCCACAATTTTTATTTTTCTTTAAATTTCACTTTTTGGATAAAATCAGGAGTTACTAAAGGAAATAAAATAAAAAGAAATAAAGATTGTTTGAAATTTTTACTTTGATAGATCAAAGTACTCCTATCAATAGATACAAATATATGTATACAATACATACATGGTATACAATATTGATATATTATTAAATATATAAAGTAAGCATTTATTAAGTACTTAATACATAGATACAAAGGTATCTGTGATAAACTTTGGGGATATAAATTAAAGTAAACATTGAGGAAAATTATATACATACATTACACACACACATATATACATACATACATATATATATATATATATATATATATATCAGGATATATTCCCTTTAATAGTAAAGATCAAAATTCTTCTTCACCTTTTCAACTTAAGCTTTTCTTCTTCATGTATTTTACATCTCCTTATTGGAGGATCTCTTTGACATGCTAGATATTATCCTTTTTTGAAAAAATGGACACCAATGCAGAACTGAAGTTGTATCATAGATATGATCTCTTGGCCTACTAATCTTTCTAGGTCTATGTATTTTTGATATATCTTTTGAGAACTCTAGGCATACAAATCTTATTTGGAAATATACTGCAATCTACTTACAATGTTGAGTATTTTTCAGTTGTTCTTTAAACAATGACAATTTTGAATCTAATAAAATTATTATTTTCAGTTATAAGGTAGATAGCATCACCAGGAGAATATTAGGGAGAAATCTGAAAATGCTACATAATTTTCTAAACACTGTCCATACCATTCTCTTCTTTCCATTAAGGAGACTCAGTTACCTTTCTAGGACAACCCATATATCAAAAAGAATGCCATATTATAACATACCCTTAAAAATAGTTATTCATCTTTTTTTTTGAAAACCTCTAATGGAAGGAAGAAGAAGCACTATCATGTAACAGGCATTGTGATAATTTTTTTTAACAAATATTATCTCATTTGATCCTCACAACAACCTTTGAAATGCCCCATTTTACAGATGAGGAAACTGAATCAAAATCTTAGCAAGGTGGTGAATGTTCGTTCTGACCTCAGATACTTACTAGCTGTGTGACATTGGGCAAGTTGCTTAAACATATTTGCCTCAGTTTCCTCATCTGTAAAATGAACTGGAGAAGGAAAAGGCAAACCATTCCATTGTTTTTGCCAAGAAAACCCTAAATGGGTTCATGAAAGGTCAGACACAACTGAGGCTTGTTTTGAACTTGGTTTCCTAACTCCCACTGCACCATATAGTTGCCCCAACTTTGAGGTTGCTCTAATTAGAAAGTTACTTTTTTCACTAAGGTCACATAATCAGAAATTTGGGGGGGTGTGGCTAGGTGGCGCAGTGGATAGATCACTGGCCCTGGAGTCAGGAGGACCTGAGTTCAAATCTGACCTCAGACACTTAATAATTGTCTAGTTGTGTGACCATGGACAAGTCATAATCCCATTGCCTTGCAAAAGAAAAAAAAGAAAGTTGGCAGATTGGATCCTTTAAATTTTCCAAGGTGCCAGATGTAATGCAATTACAGTGGAATACAAAGGAAAAAAGAAGGACCTCTAAAAAAGCAATTTTTTTATGAATAAGCACTAGAGAACTTTAATCTTTAAAAGTAGCCCTCCTCCACCAATCCCCAGTCAAAACCCAAGCAGATTCAGGCTTGTACAGGCCCCATTAAAGGACGATCTCTGTGCATACCCCTAGAAACGTGATGGCACACACCTCCATTATTCCCCCACCTTCAAATAAGTAACAGACAAAGGTTACTCAACCAGGTGAGGAAAAAGAAGCAGAGGTATTAAAAATATCCTTACTTCTGACTGGAGTCTGGTCCTAGTTACTTTCTCCATATATTTCACCTCACCATGAAAATAGCCTATTGAAAATTATTAGGAGGAGAGGCAATGGAGGAATTGGGGAGGGAGACTGGTTTGAAGGGAATAGAACAGGAATCCAGCTTTCTAAGTAAATGAAACAGCCTTATAATCCAACCTCAGGTTGTTAGGGATGGGGTTGCCAAGAGACAAGACAGATAGAAGAAAAAAAAATCACAGAGATAAAGAAAAAGTGCATCACTGGGACATATATTAATGCACAGAAGATAACAGAAGAAAAGCTAAAAGGAATTACAGTAAGATTTGAAAGTTATATAATGAATCTACTATATATATTTAAAATAAAAATCAAAATACATAATTGAGACACAGCTCTAAATGCAGTCCTTTTCTTCTGTTTTTCATTGGAAATATTCATTTTAATTGTTTTACAAAAGAAAGCTAAAATAACAGAGGAATTCTATGCAAGCTCAAGTGATCTTGAAAACAAGATACACAGATAAATTTAAGGATCATAGGTTCTCCCAAAGGAACATGCAAAATCTAGAAACTTGAATCCCATAGTGCAGTAAATTATAAAGGAAAACTGCACAGGATTTCTGAATACCAATTGAAAGATTTCAGATTATTCCCATTTACCAAAAATGAAACCAAAAAACCCAATCAAACAAAAACAACAAAAAAAATCTGTATTTCAAAATTCAGGACAGCTAGTCATTAAACTGAACAATTTGAAAGATAAGAAATTTAGCAAGAAACTAGGAGAACTACAAATATAAAGAAAAGGAAATGTTAATAAAACAACTTTCACATTAATAAGAAATCACAGAATGGAATAAAATAGTATTTTAAAAAAACAAAAGATATAAAACTCAGAATGACATAGACTTAAGACTTAATTTAAAAAGATAGGTATGTAATGAGAGAGACATTTGAGATGTTCTTGCTAAAGAAAAATAGAAATCATCATAGAATAGGACTTGCAAAAACACTCCAAATAACAGAAGAACAAGAGAGTTAAATAGAACTATTAAGGGGGAAAAAAGTAATGAAATAAATTAGAATATGTTGAGCTTCAAGGAATGGGGAGAAAAAAGACACAGAGGGGGAAGGGAGGGAAAGGGGAGGGGAAGGGGAGTAGAAGGGAGGCAAGGAGGGAGAGAGATAAGAAACATAGAGAGAGAGAGAGAGACAGAGAGACAGAGAGAGACAGAGAGAGACAGAGACAGAGACAGAGACAGAGAGACAGAGACAGAGACAGAGAGAAAGAGAGTGCAGAGTGTGAGAGAGAGAGGAGGGGGCAGGGGTGTGCCGATAAATGTTTAACAACCAATTTGGGATTAGGGGATAAAGAGTCCTCATGATGTATTTTAAAGTTTAATTTGTAGTAACAGGGAAGCAGCTAGATGGTGCAAAACACAGAGCACTGGCCTTGGAATCAGAAAGAGGGGAGTTCAGATCCAACCTCAGACTCTTACCACTTAGCTGTGTGACCTTGATTGCCTGGGAGATCCATGGACATCTCCAGTTGTCATGATTCATATCTGGCCACTGGACCCAGATATCTCTGGAGGAGAAAGTGAGGCTGCTGACCTAGCACAGTACCCCCCCACTCAAATACAATTCATGTTCTTGCCTTCCTTCACAAGTCTAGAATAATCAACAAAACAACAAATTAGATCCTGATTTAAGGTATTTGCTGATTTCTAAGGTATAAATGTTTACACTGAACATTTGACAATAGTGTTTTATGAGCTAGTTAGATTTTTTAAAATGAGATAATAAAGAGATTGTTTTTAAGGATACAAAGGAATAAAGCTGTAATGAGAACATAAAGAAACAGGAGAATTAAAGGGGGAGCAAGAAAACAGAAGCATTGTAGACTAAAGCCTAGAGAACCATAAATCTAGAGCTGAGGAGGATCTCAGAAGGCATTTAGTTCAGACCATCATTTACCAGATAAGGAAACCAATATCCAGCAAGCAGAAATTAAATGCTCCAAAGATCATTAGCACACAGTTAAGAGACAAGATCTGAGTCCAAATCCTCTGAATTAGGATCTTTCCACCCTGTATTTTCTGGGAAATAACAGAGTAGAAGTGATACTGAGAATTATGAATATAGGAAATTTATAATTAGAAACAAGTTCTGTATTTTTTTATGCTATTAATTTTTTTTTAGTTTTTAGCAAGGTAATGGGAGGGGTTAAGTGACTTGCCCAAGGTCACACAGCTAGTCAATTATTAAGTGTCTGAGACCGAATTTGAACTCAGGTCCTCCTGACTCCAGGGCCAGTGTTCTATCCTCTGCACCATATGCTATTAAAATGTGGAAGGCTCTCTAATCCTGAGATGTAAATTGATCCATATTGTTTCTTTGTTAAATGTAAAATTTGTATCCTGTCTCCTCAACCCCCAGCTTCCAACCTTCTATCCAGTTTTGGTCACATAATGGGAAAGGGATTTCCCCTTTGCCCTCAGTGCCCAGGTATTGGGCAAGGGTATAAAAACCTGAGCTGGACTCCTGCTCAGGGCTGGTCCACTCTCTGGTCCAGTCAGCTCTCCTTGACTGTTCTTTCTCTCTGTCTCTCCTTATCTCTCTCTTTCTGTCTCTGTCCCCCAAGCAACTTCACCTAGCCTTTTGTTATTCACCCTGTCCTAAAGTGCCTGTTGATGCTCCAGGAGGAGAAAAGTTTTAATCTCTTTACTTTTCAATATTTTACAATAAATCCTAAGCAGTTTTATAATCCCAGGGAGCATGTGAATTCCTTAGTTTTTTTCAGTAATCTACAATCTATCTTTATTTGGTTACCCCAAATCTCATGGACAACAGAAGGATGCACAAAATGGGGGAAAAAGAAGAAGAGGAGAGCATAAGGAAATTAGGGTATGGGGCAGCTAGGTGGCACAGTGGATAAAGCACCAGCCCTGGAGTCAGGACTACTTGAACAAAAACCTAAAAAAAAAAAAAAATAGGGTGTGCTGGAGTCAACGTGAACCATTTCCTCAATTAAGCTGATTGTTGAATTTTCAGTTAGCATTTACATACAAGAAATAAGCTCATGGTTCTAGCTTTCCTTTAGCATAGTCTTGGGAGATCTCAAAAGGAAGCTGACTTCTCTCCCCACTCCAACTGCCACCCCTTCTAGATATTCAAGTAAGGTGAGATTGACTGCTGGAGCAGTTGAAGCAGCAGCAAAGTCTGTAGCAGATCAGATGAGAGGGAGAATATCTCTTTCTAAGACCCCAAAAGAAAGGAGTTCATTTGGCATTGACCAAGCTGTGTTTTCAGTGGAGGTGAAATTTTAACTAGCTAACGAGCAGATGTCCCATTTAAGCTTGTCTACTAGTCTTTCAACTTCTAGTAATCGTTCTATGATTTTTTTAAAATATACCCCCCCCTCTTTTTTCTGTTTTTGCAAGGCAAATGGGGTTAAGTGGCTTGCCCAAGGTCACACAGCTAGGTAATTATTAAGTATCTGAGACTGGATTTGAGCCCAGGTACTCCTGACTACAGGGCTCCAGGGCTCTATCCACTGTACCACCTAGCCGCCCCCATATATCCCCTTTCTGATAAATCTGGCAGAAATATAAACAAATATAAACAACTAAATATAAACAACTAAAAGGAAAAATATAGACTAAATGAAAAGATTGGAGAATTTAAAGTTGAAAAATTCATAAACTAGCCTTGCTTTTTGGTGAATTTTTCTAGGTGTTCTAATTTCATTTATAGTGAGACTATCAAGATAGAGATGGTCCTGATATCAACATCTGCTAATTCTTTCCATCTCTATGTACCTTTTAATTAATTACCTTTTATTTACAGCATATTTATTCTATACATACTTATTTGTGTACATGTTGTCTCAAGCTAGGATGTAAGCTTCTGGAAAGCAGAGTTCACCTAATTTTTTTTCATCTTTGTACCCACAGTGCCATAGGAAGATAGGCTTCAAAAGTCTAAGGTCGTCTCCATTATATAATGAGGAGATGAAATGGAAATTTTGTATAGATATTTTCAGTTACTTCTGTGAAATCAAATACTTGACTAAAATCTCTTTTACAGTCAGCAGCCAAAACCACAATGATTTTAAAATGCTGGACCCTAACTGAACATTTCTTGGCCTTTTCAATAAAATTTGAAATTCTAAAAAGAAGATCCTATATCTTTCCAGACAACATCTGGGACACAACATTAATGGATCATTTTTTAAGTTGTCCATTTTGGGGTTACTTTTCATTGCACCTATATTCAGATTCATGTGTGTGTAAACAGACCTCCACATCTACAAATCCTTGTTCAGCATCATTTCCCTGAATACTACATTGTAATGTGATAACATTAGACATTCCCAGGTCATTTATTCTTGACTTTGATGGGATTTTTTATGTGTCAGAGAATGTTTGTGCTCATATGACACTATCATCCTTTCCCTCATGGTTTCCTCCATTTTGTGCTCTTGTCTTCCACATTGCTTTAATTTCAAGATAGAAGAGGCAATTATCAAAAATTCAATGTAACAGCTGCATGAAAAAAATAGAAGCAAATTGGCTAAATAATTGAATGCTGACAGTTAATAAGAATGGTACTGCATGCTATAATCATGCATCCTAGAAACAAAGTGATGGATAAATTCAGAATAATATGGAGCAAAAATTATCTTCTATTAATAGTATTTCATAGCCAAATAATTTACAAATACCTAGAAATAATGCCATTATTTTAATCTACTAACCTTAAATTTTCCAAGATTACTTTTATGTGATCCTAAAAGTGGAAAAATAATAAATCTTCTTATGAAGTACTCATGCAGATATTTTAAGACAAATAAGTATTAAGAAGGAAGATATTTTCAATGTAACAAAATATTTTCAAAAATGATTATAACTATTAGGTGCATATATGCATAACTATAAAGTAATATAAAAAAAGTGCTTTTACCCTTACAGAAAAAAGTTTATATAGGTTGAAAATAGGCTTCTTGTTCTCATGGCCAGGTGCAACATTGAACACTGTATAATAAAAAGAGATTAAAATTTCCCTCCATTATTTCTCCTGGATTCCCT
The DNA here is from genome assembly GCF_037893015.1 of Macrotis lagotis. NCBI lineage: Eukaryota > Metazoa > Chordata > Mammalia > Peramelemorphia > Peramelidae > Macrotis > Macrotis lagotis. The sequence goes on along the minus strand of NC_133666.1, from coordinate 229,429,305 downwards.
ATTTATGCCTAATTTGAGCAGAGAATCACTCCCACAGTCGACTGATGGCCAATTCAGTTTCTGAGATCAGTTCTAGAAGAGACTTTTAGGAAATCATCAGAGGCAGCAGGGAATCTGCAGTAGCAAAGCACCATAGAGAAATTAGAAACAACAGCAATGCAAGACTCCATCTAGCTATATAGATAGTGGTTCTTCATTTGGAGACCCCCATGACCCTTATGGGCCAGCCCACAGAACAAAGAACTGTCAGCTTTCTGTTTTATTTTCATCACCCAGATTAATTTAACCTTAATATATTGTAACAATGGAAATGTATACTTATCAATCAGTAAATAAATATTGCAAAGTACCTACTATAAGCAAGTATTTTGCCAAGCTAACCTTGAAATTAAAATGGTTTTGTTATATTACAAATCTTTGTCTCCTACTCTGAGGCATCAGCATGGTGTAGAAATGATGCTGCCTCTAAAAAGCAAATTCTTAACAACAGATTTTTAAGCTATAATAAGGAGGAAGGGGGATGAGAAGGTGGGTTCATATTTTGTTAACTGTATTTCAATATAATTCATTTTCTTCATAATCTTCTATGATATCCTTCATTTTTTAAAAATGTTAGGGCAGTTAGCACAGAGAATAGAGCACTGGCCCTGGGGTCAGAAGGACCTGAATTCAAATCTAATCTCAGACACTTGATAGTAGCTTTGTGACCTTGGGCAACTCCATTACCCAACAAAAAAAAATGTTGAGAGGTTCATAACCATCACCAGAATGCCATAAGGACCCCTAATCTAACATGCTCTACCAAACATGAAAGGCACTGAGTGTAGTCCTAATTACAGAATAAAGGTCATTTGACTATTGGTACAAGTTCAGAAAAATGCTTCTGGTAATTGCTTCTCCACAGTTGTACTCAGGTTGCATATTTTGTGGGCCTTTCTACCTGTTCTGCAAGAGATACTATTCCTAGTTTCTTGCTCCAAACTCCACACCACCTATTTGCTGGTAGCCTGCCTTAAAACTGAGGCCTCATTTTTCCTGGATTCTACTTCCCCTTTGCCTTCTTGCCAAATTCCTGCCTTCCAAATTGATCCTCAAAATTCAGGCCATGGCCCATCATTCATTCACCATATATCTTATAATCATAAATCCTAAAAGCCCTAAAGTCAAAGGTATGTTACCTCTGATACTACTGGCTACATAACTCTGGGCAATTCTCTTAGTCTCTTAGTCTCCCAGGCAGCTCTCTCTCTCTCTCTCTCTCTCTCTCTTTAGGTTTTTGCAAGGCAGACAGGGTTAAGTGGCTTGTCCAAGGCCACACAGCTAGGTAATTATTAAGTGTCTGAGACCAGATTTGAACACAGGCACTCCTGACTCCAGGGCCGGTGCTTTATCCATTATGCCACCTAGCCACCACCACCCCCCTACCCCGTAGCTCTCTTAAAATGATAATGTTCAAAGTCATTAAAGCACACAATCTTCCTTTCTGTTAACAATCAGTTAAACTATAGAAATGGAAAGAGGCATATCCAGTAAGTGGCAATCACTCTATTGGGCATTTTGCTTCACAGATTTGAATGAATGTACTTATGAGGAAGAGTTGGTTAAGGGTTTGTCAGAGAATCCAACAAAACAAAGTATGTCCATTATTTTTAAGTGATTAAGGCAAGTTGTGAAAATGTTTCTATGTTTGTGATACTTTTGGAAAACTAATGACAAAAATGAACATCTATTATCTGGTAATTAATAACCACTAGATTTCCCTACTAGGTGACATTCTCATCATGGCTTAAAAGAACTGAAACATGAAAGTGGATGAGGGTAAGCTGAGCTAATGATCTCTGTACCAAAATTTCATCTGAAGGAAGCCCAAGAAAAAAATAATAAAACTTTAAACCACCCAATAACTAATGCATTTGTTGAAAACCTAAGAAGAGTATACAGTAGCGGGGGCAGCTAGGTGGCTCAGTAAATAGAGCATGGGCCCTGGAGTCAGGAGGACCTCAATTCAAATCAGACACTTGAAACTTGCTAGCTGTGTGACCTTGGGCAAGTCACTTAACCCCATTGTGTGCCCCCTCCCAAAAAAGGGCTCAGTTTGCCGACACAAACTATTTTTTGTCAGATTCCTAGAAAACTATGATCTAAACTTATTTATTTAAACTTTTTTATTTTTTGTTTCCTTTGTAAAAGAATCAATTATTTTAACTAGTATCATAATTTAAAATTTGCATAATGGGGCAGCTAGGTGGTGCAGTGGGTAGAGCACCAGCCCTGAAGTCAAGAGAATCTGAGTTCAAATCCAACCTCAGACACTTAATAATAAGCTGTGTGGCCTTAGGCAAGACACTTAACCCCGTTTGTCTTGCAAAAACCTTAAAAAAATAAATAGAATAAAATAAAATTGGCATAATGGATTTTTAATTTTTTTAGATATTTAAAATTTGATGGTACAGATATTTGGAGGATGTTTTTCCCTCTTCTACATCACTTTCTGAAGCAGAAAAACACTAATTTCCTGTTTTTGAAAGTAAAAAAATCATGTTTCACTGACCAAAGAATTTTCCTTTACATCCTGATTTTCTCTATCTGCTAAAAAGAAAAGTTCATAGATTTTAGAGCTGGCAAGGTCCTTAATTAGAGGCCATCTAGTCCAACCCCCTCATTTTACAGCTGAATAAACTTCCTTAGAGAAGAATTAAATGACTTGCTTCTTGGTGTTAAAAAACTATTAAAGTGTGTGTAATTACATATACATATATTATACATTGATATGTTATCAATACAAATTGGATTTAAATAACCTACTAAAATAACAAGGTTGCATTTTTCTTCTGAACCCAAATGTTATAATTTATAGCAAAAAAACTATTATCTCCTCCCAATAATGTTAAAACAGATTTATGCTGATGAATCAAATGTGATATTCCCAAGAGGTTTGTCATTTAAAGAAAGCACTAGGAAACAAATAAGGTCAAAATTCACACTACTATCACATGGTCTGTTTTTGCTTTGTTTGAGGCAAATTTGGCATATTTACAAGGGAATAGTAGACTTGTCCACTTTCTCCTTAACATGGTGACAAATGGACTCCAATGAGTCTCAGCAAGTTGGACAGTAGACCATCATCAATCAACACCAAAGCCATTGTCTGAATACCTCAGATTAAAGTCAATCCATCTCTCACCAAACTCTGAACTGAAAAAGAGGTTTTTGAGTGCCATTAGATTCCTCTCACATAGTAAAGCACTTGTAGTTCTATTCCAGTTGAGATTACTCATATATACTCATATACTCAAAATCTTCTGGGTTATATGGAAAGAGGAGGTTATCCTTTAGGAGTTCAAGTACACCTCTGCTATCCATCACTATAAAAGAAAAGGAACTAAGTTGTCCTGAGACAAACGGGTGGGGGGGGGGGGGGTCTCTGTCTTAGTCCACAACAAAAAGATTCTTGCCAGAGTTCTCCTTAATAGACTGATCCTTGATCTGGAAGGTGGTCATCTACTTAAAAACCACTGTGACTTCAAAAAAGGACCAAGGCAAGATTTAGATAGTATCTGCTGTCCAACAAATCCAGGAGAAATTCCAGTAGCAGAACAGAGGTCTGTACACCACCTTCGTTGATCTTACCAAGAATTTTGATACTGTGGTCTTAAGAAAAATCATGTCAAAATTTGAGTGTCCCCAGAGAAGTCTAATAGTATTGTTAGCCAATTTCTGGCGTGTTACTTGATTGGGTCTGAATAATGGACAATGCTGGCATCCTTTCCTGGTCATCAATGAAATGAAGTAAGGCTGTGGTGCTTGCTCCCATGCTTTTTAGTATGGTATTTTCAGCGATTTTGTCAGACATCTTCAACAAGGACAAAAACTACCACAATGATGGTAAATTACTTAACTTGAAAAAATTACAAGTCAAGACTAAGGTAAATGGAAAATTGGTGAGTGACTTTTTTTTCACAGATAATTGTGCACTCAATGCAACCTCTGAAACTGAGAAGCATCAAGGTATGGCTTGATTTTCTGCTACTTGTTTTAATTTGGGTCTATCAAATTAACTCCAAGGAAACAGGTGCTCCCCCCAGTCAGCACTACATGATCCATAAGTGGAACTATTACAGAGAAATTTTAAATACTGTAAATTCACTTATATTGGCAGTATACTGGAACATACACAAAGATGATGAGATTGATGCAGGCATTGCCAAAGCTAGCTCTGTACCTGGGAGGTTCTGAAGGAAATAAAGAAAGAAGGAAGGAAAGAAGAAACTATAAAGGAATCACAGAATCTGAGTTTTAAGTCCTGTCTCTTATGGTCATCAATATGACCTACAACAAATAATTTATCATCTCTGGGTCCCAGTTTCCTTATCTTTAAAATGGAAGTATTGAATTAGATATCCTTTCAGTTTCTATTCACCTGTGAATTCATTATCCCATATTCTTTTGACAAAGGACAAAGTAGTATCAATAGGTTGAAGTTGAAATGAAATAAATTTGGTTTCAATAAAATGAAAAACTTGTGAATGATTTTTAGAGTTTTCTAATAGTGGTATTAACTACATACATAGTTACAGATATAAGGATTTCTAGCAGAAGAGGTCTTTAAGTGAAGGTTAATTGGCCATTTGTTGGAAACATTGTAAGAGTAAATAACTGTTCAGATATGGCATGATCTCTGAGGTTCTAAGGATCATAGATTTAGAACTGAAAAGAATCTGAAACATCTTCTAGTCCAGCTCTTGCATTTTAAAGATTTTGAACCTGATGTACAGAGTTGAAATGATTTGCCCTTACACATAACAAGGAATAGAGCCAGGATTTGAACCCAAGTTCACTAGCATCAAATCATACTACTATACTATCCTGCCTTTTCAAAGCTAAGATTTTTTAAGTCCATGGTTGAGTCATTTTGCTCTTCTTAGTATACTACTGATGCCATCAATTCATGTTGGGAAATAGAGAAAACATCAACAAAATATGTTTTTATAATACTGAATGTTTTCATACCTAGAAGCTAAAGGGAACCATTTTCCCTGGGTGTTGAGGCTTTTTTATTTTGAGTTTTTCCAGAAAAAATTACTACAGAGTTTTTTAATTACTTTGTCACCAGTTTAATTTTTTGAATAATTAAAAAAGCAGCAAATGCACTTCATTTGTTACCAGTATTTCTAAATTAGGGTCAGAGAATGCCCTCTATAATAGGGTACTTGGCTACTTAGGTAGCTACAAAATCAGAATTGTCCTGGACATCTTAAATTAACATTACCATTCATGTGCCAATCCAGAGTAATGATTCATACCAAGGTGCAAAATTATTTGTCATCATCTGGGCTATCATTTCTCTCCTAACACAGACTAGGCCTTTTTGATATCAAAATGGCTGAAAAAGGAAGAAAATGTAATCCAACTTCCATTTGGCATCAAAAAAAGTTTATTTCACTGAAATGAAAATTTTTTTGTCTTTTTTAAGTGAATTCAGTCTAGTAGTTTTTGTGTGTAGACACAGCTATTGGCACTGCCATGAACCAATTTAATTATATCTCAGAATATATCACTGTGATTGGCATCATAATGTAAAGAAAGCCAGTGGGAGTAAGAGAAGAAAATATTTCAGGTCCATGTTTAAGTCAGATTTAAAGTTTTATATGGAATGGTAGCTGTTAGAAAATGAACAGACTGCATATCAGCTGCATCCCAGGAGAAATCTTGGCTCAACATGGGATAAAAATTTACAAAGTTTAGAAACTCAGTTCATGATATATATGTACCAAGTTTCAGGCCATTTTTTTAAAATATTTTAGAACTCATTTTGGTTAAACAGCTTTAAAAGTCAGACTGTTAAATATATTAGGATTAAATAGTTCAAAAACAAGTAAAGTAATCCCCATGACCTGTACAGGAGGTTAAAACAAAAGTTTTTGTAAGATTACATTAACATGAATGATTGCTCACCATTTCCAGAGCCTGAGATGAAAAAAGGTAAAAATTCAAAATCAGAATATTTTGGGGTTATTCTTCCTCCCCTTATTTCAGTTCCTACTAGCCATGAATGTTTTTCTTTATCTATTCACTGTGGCTCTGCTCTTTCATCCTTGTGTGACCTTGAACAAAAACTAATACATCTAGGCTAGGATAGATGATATCCTTCCAACTCTAAGTCTTATGCTTTGATGAAAAGGATACAGGAAGAAAATCAAAAGAGAAGAGGGAGGTTGTAAAACAGGAAATGTGAAAGTTATTTTCTGTCTATTTTCATCCAAAGTGAAAGAAATAAAATTCCTTTTAAAAGAAGTGTTCATAGGACAAGGATTCTTACTCTTTATTGTAATTTCACCCAATTTCTCTTTAAAAGTATAGAAAATGAGTATATCCTGCAAATCCCATTGTAGAGAAATTATCCCAACATTTAAGATTTTTAAGTACTAATGAAATCTAAAATTTTTATACATGGAGTTATGTATGAAAGCATCCAGTTGTTTAGTAAATGGAATAGTTATAGCTCTAGGGAACTGGGAAATATATTAGGCCATGCTGGGCTTAAAGAAGGTGGATCCAGGTCCCTCTGTAGCTTTAAAACATGCCCAATTCCACTTCCCACACCCTTCCCTCCATTCTCTTGCTCCAAGATATGACTGGGAAAATAGCTTCCTTTGTGTATCCCTCTGAGTACACCCTAGTAGATCCCATGGAAACTTGAAAGGATGTGAAAGACCGTTGGTCTTAGAATTTAAGGTGTTTTTATCAAGTTTCTAGAGCAAGTTTTTACACCTAGGTACAGGAGGCAAAAGAGTTGAATAGACTTTGGAGTTTCCATGTTATAAATTAGAATTAGTAATATATACTAATATGAAAATGACAGAGGAAAAGTATGTTTCTTATTTCTAGATATACTTCTGTAAGACCAGAGATCAATAGGAATTGTAGTATTTAAAAACAAAACAAAACAAAACAAAAAACTTAAGAGTCAAGATCAGCATTGAATTTGAGCTGTTACACAAAAAAATCTTTGTCTTTAGAAGAGATAAGAAAATGTTAAAGCATTTTCTCAATTGTACTGGAACAAGACCTAGAACAAAGAACATTTTTCTCTTGTAAAGCTTCCTGAGAAGCCTTATAGGGCAGAAACTGAGATGCTGAGGAAGACAAGAGCCCATATCCTTTAGAAGTGCTCATTTTTTGTTGTTATTTAGTTATTTTTCAGTCATATTCAACTCTTTCTGACCCCATTTGGAATTGGTTCATAATTTCCTGCTCCAGGTCATTTTACAGATTAGGAAACTGAGGCAAACATGACTAAGTAACTTGTCCAGCTGATAAGTGTCTGAGGACAAATTTGAACTCAGGCAGATGAGTCTTCCTCACTCTAGGCCCAGCAATCTAACCACTGTACCACCAAGATATGCCCTAAGACATGTTAACTAGGGCATGATTATAAATGGCTGAGTCCATCCAGGGCTTTGGCTAGTGTCATAATTTTCTGCTCCACTCTGTAAATAAAGCTTTTCTTTTTCAGGTTTCTGAATCATATGCTTACAAGAGAGGAGAGAAGTTAGTAATAATATATCCCAGTATAATGCATAGTGTCATATAGTGACTTTTTAAAATAAGAGCACTGAGAAACTTCCTCAAGTGTTCCCCCAAACCCTCGGTTGCAGAATAGAATAGAAGAGAGAAGAAATGCAACTATTTCCTGGAATATGCTGGAGTGGACTTGATATTTCACCTTAGAGGACAATGGAAAATTAGAGTTGAAAAAAAAATCTAGGCATCATCTAGATGAATTCTGAAGAAAGGAAATGACTTGTTCAGGTTTCAGATAGCTATTTGGTGGCAGAGTCAGGATGAAAGCTGGGATATCCTGACTATAAGCTAGTCCAGTCTATACTACATTCTTTTTCTTTTTTTGAGTTGTTTTTTTTTTTTTGCAAGGCAAATGGGGTTAAGTGGCTTGCCCAAGGCCACACAGCTAGGTAATTATTAAGTGTCTGAGACTGGATTTGAACCCAGGTGCTCCTGACTCCAAGGCCGATGCTTTATCCACTATGCCACCTAGCTGCCCCTATGCTACATTCTTAACTATTTTCTTGAAGTTTTCAGGATGGGCAGATAATTGAGGCTTCAAGAAAATGGTTGGACAGTTGAATTTGGAGCCAGAGTTCCCAAGTCTAAATCTTGACTTTGTCACTTTTTGTTTAACTCTAAATAAGTCACTTCACCTTTTTTGATATCCAGTTTTCTCATCTATACAGGAAAGCTTTGCAGATGATTAGCAAAGAGGCATATAAAAATTATAAAGCTCAGAAGGACTATGTAAAAACAAACACATTAATGCACTATTAATGCACTTAACTGTAAATTAGTCCTGCAATTCTGGAAGGTTATTAAGAACTATGCCCCCAAAGTCACTAATTTTGAGTATAGTCTTTAATCAAATTATGCCTTTACTAAGCCAAAAGAATTCATATATATATATATATATATATGTATGTATATGTACATATATATATATAAGAGTTCTTTTTTTAAGTGGCAAAGAACTATAAATTAAGGGGGTACTCATCAATTAGGGAATGGCTGAACAAATTATAGTATTTGTTGGAAATAAAGGAAATGGAAATTACAATGTTTTAAAAAAATTATGAGTTTCAGAGAACCCTAGGAAGGTTTATATGAATTGATGAAGAGTAAAGTGACCTGAGCCAAGAGAACAATTTGTATAATGGCACCATCAAACTACTTGAAAGACTTATATACTCTGATTTGTGCAATCATGATTTTAAAGTATTGATGATGAAAAATTCTGTCTACTTTTAAACAGAGAGAAGATGGACTCAAGATACCAAATAGAAAATAAATTTTCAGTCATGGCCAATGCAGTAATTTGAGGGTTTTTTGCTATGCATATTTGTTATAAGGATTTCATTTTTCTCTATATTAGTGAAACACAGGGAGGTGGGAAGGAAAGAAAATAAATATTTTTAAAATTAAAAAATAAAATCATATTTTAATATAAAAAAGGATTAGGTGATACTATCTCAAAGATCCCTTCTGGTATCCTAAAAATAGAATGGCTGTAATATGATTCTTGCAGTATAGTGAATGTCAATAGAAATGTGCATTCTAATAAAAAAAGGTATTCGCACAATTAAGAAATATTAATAGCTATGACAATACTTTTTATTTCCTTAGAAATTCAATATATCTTATCTATTGGCATATAGTTCCAAAAATAATTTAGGAGAAAAAAAGTACTTTCTTATCATCCTATTGCTAAACTCTTTTCATATTTTCTTTTTATATTCCACCTAAATTCATTGATGGCTGAAAAGTAACCTAAACTAAAAATATTTAAACTAAAAGTAACCTAGAAGGGCAGCTAGGTGGCACAGTGGATAGAGCACAGGTCCTAGAGTCAGGGGTACCTGAGTTCAAATCCGACCTCAGACACTTAATAATCACCTAGCTGTGTGGCCTTGGGTGAGCCACTTAACCTCATTTGCCTTGCAAAAAAAAACTAAAAAGAAAGTAACCTAGACTAAAATATTTGGATAAATATTTTAAATTTATTTAAGTTTTATTAATATATTTATTCATATGTTTAATCTATAATATATAATAAAACATTTATTGTGGAATAATATGTCTTTTTAACTTCCCTTGAAAATACTGTTTCTGATGTCTGAATCAAAAATGTAAAGATTCAAATGAAGTCTAATTCAATTTTCTCAAACAAAAGCTGCTAGTAAATAAAAAGTCTTTTTAATTGTCTAGATAGCTGCTTAGCTAGCTAATGGAAATGGAAGTTGATTGCCAAATTATTGCTTATTTCTCTGTAAGTGATATCTTTACCATCTTTATCAAATGGAGCAAATTCATTAAAAGAATAATGTGAAGTATCAATGTATATAGACAGATATTAATTTGATTTAGAATGTATATGAAAAATGAAGGCAGAAGTAAATGATGTTTTCTGTGATGATCTTTTATAAGAGTATTTAAAGTACAGGAAAACAGGATTTTCTAACTTATTTTATTTTATTATAATAGTTCCAGAGAAGAAAGCCTTTAAACAGAATCATCATTTATTGATGGTATCTATATTTCAGTAGGGATAAATCTAGTACTTTTGTGATTCACTTGTGATTTACTTCTTAATGAAATGATATCATCCCAACAACTAATGGAATACTCCCCAAGGCTTGGTGCCATAAGTTGCATTTTGCAAAATGAATTTATGTAATGACTGTCAAATTTATTTTCATTAATTTTCTTCTTTTTGTTGAATTAAACTGGTGGAAAAATAGAGATTCATTTTTTTAATTGGATTAATTGTAATGATGCTTATCAAAAGGGGAGGATTCTGTTTAGTTCACCAAACTGCAATTTAACATTGATAATTTTCACAAAAATGTGTTTTTATGTGTAGCACCCCCTCCAAGAACACTCTCCTACTTCATAGGCACACTGGCACTTTATGTCCACAGAGAGTGGATGACTATTACTCTCCTCAGGGTTCTAGGAGCAACCCTGAGAGGTCAGTATCTCTAACACTACCACTGTGTGCCTCATTATCGACCAATTAGCTAAGCTGGCTTTTACAAATGGAATTTACTGAGATGTAGCAAGGACTTTTAGTGCAAAAAAAAAATTCTTCCAAATTGGACTATAAAGTCTCCTTGCATACATGACACCCTTTAAGAACACTTGTTCAAACTGTGACTAGTAAGTCACACATGTAGAAAACAAAGAGACCAATAAATATCGGAAGACTCTTGGACCTGGGAGTCTTTTTCTCACTTCAGAGATTCTCCATGAATTCCACTTCCAAAGATCACAGACTTTCTTAAATCTATAGCCAACACTTCCTCTACTCATGAGTTATGCTCCTTGAAGATTCAAATAGCCTCCATGGGCAGCCTGACCTCAGACATCTGCAGACCCTTGCTGTAACATCAGCCACGACCATGCCAGTACCCACTGCTACCACCTCTATTGGATTTTGCTACCAATTCCCAGTTGCTGGCAGGACCTTGATTGACCTCTCAAACTCATACAGTCACCTGATATCTTGGAATACTCACTTAGCTAAATTCAAGAGAGAATAAACACAAAAGAAAAGAAAGTAGTGGCCAAGTAGGCGAAAGAGATTCTTCTCTCCCTGTCACCAAACTACTCACAACAGTTCTGCCTCACTACCAAGAAGGAAGAATTTTTCAGCAAATCTCTATATAAAAACCTCCTGAGTCATCAGTTCTTCCAATTCTTTAGCCAATTAGAAAATTTTTCATTATCAAACAGTACCACCCCTTAAACAAGCATGGGTAGAAATGGCTTCCTCCTCTGCCTCATAACTTTCAGGCTCTTTTGCTATAGTCATGCTGGGAATATTTGTGTATCTACATATAATTCAAGGGCTGGGTCCTCACTGACAGTCCTGACCAGTCCCCTGAATTGTATGTAAAAATGAAGTACAAAAGAAGCTTAAGAAGCATTGTTGCCTTCTTTTCCCTTATTTTCAGATCCACCTTAGTAGGTACTTAAGCAAAAAGAGAATTTGCTATCAACACCTTTATTCTAGAATTTTTTTTATTTCCAAGAAAAGTAGATTAGATAGGCTACCTTCCCAAAAGAGGAAAGTCAAATAAGACAATACAAAGTACAAAACAGTTTGTTGAAAATTTGGATGAGAGGGAGGTGGGGATTGTTTTTCCTTTCTTAACAGAAAAGAAACAACCACCTCAAAATTAAAAGGTATTTCAAAGTTCTTAAAAAAAAACTTAAGTTTTATCAAAACTAACAGATACTGGCTAGGAAAATAAAAGGTGGAACAGAGTAGATATACAATATATTGCAGTAAATTATTATAATAAACATATTTGACAAATGTAAAATATAAACTTGTCACTTTTTGGTAAAAATTATCGGGAAAACTGGAAAGGAATCTGGTAGAAATTGGGTATAGAATAATATCTTAAACCAGTCATCAAGATAAGTTCAAAATGAATATATGATCTAGATATAAAAAGAGATATTAAAAGCAAGCTAGAACATGGAACATATTACCTTTCAGACTTAAGGATAGGAGAAGAATAGAGAGCATTACATGATATAAAATTGATAATTTTTATTGTATTAATTAAAAAGATTTTATACAAATAATACTAATATAATCAAGACCAGAAGGAAAAAAAACAGAAAATTGGGGGGAAATTTATAGATAATTTCTCAGATAAAGGTCTCATCTCAAATATATAGAGATCTTTGTCAAATTTATGAGAATTTGAGTCATTCCCTAATTGGTCAAAAGGAGTCAAAAAAGATGAACAGGCAGTTGTTTGATGAAGAAGTCAAAGCTACATATAGTCATGTGAAAAAATGTTCTAAATCATTATTGATTAAAGAAAAGCAAAATAAAAGAACTTTGACACCTACCAGATTGGTTAAAATGAAAGGAGAAAAGATAAATGTTGGGGATAATATGGAAAATTTGGGACTCCAATACACCATTGGTGCATCTATAACTGATCCAAACATTTTGAAAAGAAATCAGGAATTATGCCTAGAGTTATAAAGCTATGTATATCCTTTGACTAAGTAATACTACTGTTAGGTCAGTTTTCTAAGATGATTAAGGAAAAAAGGAAAAAACCTCTATGTTCTAAAATATTTGTACCAACTCTCTTTGTAATAACAAAGAACTGGAAATTGAGGGGCTATCTATCAGTTGGGCAAATGGATAAATAAATTGTTCTTTTTGATTCTGTTGGAATATTGTGACATATATGATTGCGGTGTAAGAAATGATGAGCAAGTTGATTTTAGAAAAATATGGAATATGAAATAATGAAGAATGAAAAGAATAGAACCAAGAGAGCCTCATATGTATATATATATATATATATATATATATGTATGTATATAGTGACAGTAATATTGTTCAAAGAATCATCAAGTTATTCTGCATATCAAAAACACTAAAGTCAACTACAAAGGACCCATGAAGGAAAATGCTATCTACCTCCACAGAGAGAGAGAGAGAACTGATAAAATGGAAGTATGCATAGCACGATATTACATACATACATATCTGGCAGGATCAAATTGTGCTCTTTTTTAGTACAGGGTGGTCAAGGAGGGAAGGAAGTAGTTCAAAATTTTAAGTGTAACAAAAAAATTTAATTTTAAAAGCTTAACTTTTAGGAAAGTCAGACTGAAAGATTCTTAATGAGTCAAAGTTTCTAAATATTAGCAAGTGTTAAGGTTTTTTAATTGCACATTAAAAAATTAATTGCTTTACTGAAATTCTTTTCCATTCTTTTAATATCAGTTTTCCTCCAACCCCCAATATGTACCAACACTTAATCAGCTTCTATACAATCTTGTGACAGTACTTTTTCAGACTTTTAATGCCAAGAAAAATTATGGATTTCCCTCTTTTTATATCACCTGGGTGACATTTCCAAACTCTTCCCCATGACCACCAAAAGTACATATTAAATTGTATTAGGTTTAATAGATAGTAGCTATATTAGCTATATTAGAAGGTTTTTTTGAAACTACATAATATAGGCAATTTTTAAAATGAATTAAAGAGTAACAAGTGACTACAGTTATCTTGATAAATTCAAAGATTCCAACTTCTGAGATAAGAACTCACTATTTGATAAAAATTGTTGAGAAAACTGGAAAATAGTATTGCAGAAACTAGACATAGACCAACATCTCATACCCTATACAAAGATAAGGTCAAATTGGGTAAAGGATTTAGAAATAAAGGATGTTATCATAAGCTGTTTAGAAGAAAAAGGAATAGTTTATCTATCAGATCTTTGGAGAAGGAAGGAGTTTTTGACCAAACAAGAGAGAAAGAACATTATAAATTGCAAAATGAATAATTCTGACATTAAACTAAAATTTTTTGCACAAATAAAACCAATGCAATCGTAATTAGAAGGAACCCAGAAACCAGAAAACAATTTTCACACTTAAAGTTTCTGATCAAGGTTTCATTTCTAAAATATATAGAGAACTGAGTCAAATTTATAATATCACAAGTCACTGTCCAAATGATAAATGATCAAAGAATATTTACAGGCAGTTTTCAGAGGAAGAAATAGTCTTATGAAAATTAATCTAAAATAGTATTGATTAAGCAGAATTTAAAATAATTCTGAGCTACCACCTCACATCTATTAGATTGGCTAAAATGACAAAAAAAAGGAAAATGATTGGTGTTAGCAGAGATGTAGGAAAACTGGGAAATTAATGCATTGTTTGTTAGTGGAGTTGTAAACTGATCCCACCACTCTGGAGAGCAATTTGGAACTATACCTAAAGGGCAATAAAACTACAAAGTCCTTGATTCATCAACAGCATTACTAGATCTATATACCAAAGAGATCATAAAAAGGGGGAAAAACTTGTACAAAAATTTATAGCAATTCTTTTACAGTGGCAAAGAATTGGAAATTGAGAGAATATCCATCAGTTGGGAGGGTAGCTAAACAAATTATGGTATATGAATATGATGGAGTACTATTATTCTATAAGAAATCATGGGGGGGGGCTAGGTGGTGCAGTGGATAAAGCACCGGCCCTGGAGTCAGGAGGACCTGGGTTCAAATCAGGTCTCAGACACTTAATAATTACCTAGCTGTGTGGCCTTGGGCAAGCCACTTGACCCCATTGCCTTGCAAAAACTAAAAAAAAAAATCATAAGGGGTATACTTCAGAAAAAACTTGAAAAAACTGAAGTGAAGTGAGCAGAACCAGGAGCATTAACAGCAACATCATGAGATGATCGATTATGATCGACTCAGCTTCTCTCAGCAGTTCAGTGATCAAGGACAATTCTGAGAAACTTGTTATGGAAAAATGACATCCACATCCAGAGAAAGAACTATGTAATCTAAATGCAGAACAAAGCATACTATGTTCACTTTTGAAAACTTCTTTTATGTTTTTTCTTTCTCATTTTTTTCCTTTTAGTTCTAATCCTTTCACAATATGACTAATATGTTAAATAGGAATGTATATGTACAACTTATATCAGATTACTCTCAGCTGTAGAGAGGTGGGAGAGAGGAAAGTATAGTAGAAAATGTGGAACACAAAAGCTTACAAAAACATGAATGTTGAAAATTATCTTTGCATGTATTTGGAAAAAAATAAATAAATAATAATAATAATGAATTAAAGATGTTTAAAGTCTATATGTCTGCATAGAGTAAATCTATTCCAACAACTGCCATTTTCCAGCATAAAATAGCTAATAAAATCCTCACCAAAATTTACTGAACAAATAATATTGTTTTCTAAAACTTAAAATCATTTGATTAAGAATCTTAGGTGATTATATAATTGAACATTTATTCAAAATTAATTATAATTAAAATGCAATTTATACACAAATAACAATGACAAGTTTATTTTACACTGTATTTATTTCCAGTATTTATCCATTTATTTTTAAATTGATATTTACTTTCTTATAAGTCAGTCAATATATTTACTGATTGTTTATTTATATTGTTATTATTTATTTATATTGTTTTTTTTCTAATGAGAAGTATAACAAGTAAATTACTGATTGTCCCAGACCTATGAAAGATTCCTACAGAGGAGTGTTTATCATCACCACAAGAGTTGCTACATCTGCTATGAGCTGCCACCTTGACACAGATCCTCCCTATACCCCCCCATCATTAATTGGAGTACATGCCTCTCCATTGCCAAAACATCTCAATAGGTCTCAGCAGTTCCTTTACATCTATAACCTTTCAATTCTCCATCTTCCAACACCACAAGACCTATTGTGGAGCTTCAGCGGCAAAGTTCCTGCCTCTGATATTGGAATCACCATTTTGAGAGTTAAGGTATTCCTGTTGTCAGGGATGGATTTTTTGAGGGAGAGGGAGGTTTGAGGGAGGGTGGCAAAAAATGTTGTAATATAATAGTGAGAATGGGTCCTGTGTGTTGAGAGGGATCCATAAACGGTGAGTGGATGTTCTTGTGTCTGACTTGAAGGAATAGACAGCACTAGAATCTTCTCTTCCCATCCTTTGCCAAGGTACACTTATATTCCTGCCAGGAGGAGAAGCCAGAATTTGAGGCAGAGGTTACTCTGTTCTCCTCAAAGAGAAAATACCAGACTAGAATTATATTTAACTGCTTTTCAAGTATTATGTTCTGTATATGTTACAATTGAGTTCTAACTTCTGATTGCTTTGTCATTTGGGAGAGAAAGGGAAACTCAAGCTTTATATCCAAGGTTTGACCCCTTTTCCACTTAATACCACTTCCATAAGGAACACATATAGCAAATAGCAAAGAAATTCATTTATCCGAATCAGTAGCAAAGCAAAAATTGGGGAAGAAATACACAGAAGAATAAATATCAAATAATATAAAGTTAAGAAATGCTCCCATTGGGAGCAAGATAAATCTGCCCAATCAAGAGAGAGTGTTGTTGACCTTGTTCAAGGGAAACACCCTGAAGTCTCTCAAGTTGCTAGCTAGGATCAGGTTCGTGAAAACTACCTACTTCTCTCGTGCCTTCCACTCATCTTTTCCTTCAGTATCTTGAAGTGAAATTGGCCTCTTTTATCTTCTCTCTTGAAGCAAGAGGCTGACCTGATGCTCAAAGAGTCCCCAAAGGGGGACTAGTAAAAATTGTAGCATTCTCATTTCTGCTAACTTAACTCAGTTTCTCACAGTCAGGGCACTCATCTCCATCAATAAGGCAAGAGTCCCCTACCAATGACATTGGGACACGGGTTTTAAAAAGATTCCTGGGATCCTCATTATAAAAATACAATTTATGATTTGGGATTTGGATTCTATGGTATTCAATACAATATATGCTGAAGTAATACCATCAAGTATTAAGGGGGTAATTTAGAGTATCTGATAAGTTACCTGTGTTTCTTTATACTGTCAGAGAAAGTAATTCGCTACAACTCCCTAATTCCACAAAGTTTTCATGTTAGCCTAGTCTAGGAAAAGCACTCCAAAGTTTTCAAAGCATTTAAAAATATTAGTTCATTTGATTCTTTAAAAAAAAAGTCTATGACTTAGGTGCTATAATTATTATCATTTTACAGATAAAGAAACTGAAGTAGAATAAATGATGTCCAAGGACAAACAACTTATAAGAGGTAGGATTTGAATTCAAGGTCTTCTTTTTTTTTAAGGTTTTTCTTGCAAGGCAAATTGCATTAAGTGACTTGCCCAAGGCCACACAGATAGGTAATTATTAAGTGTCTGAGGCCAGATTTGAACTCAGGTACTCCTGACTCCAGGGCCTGTGCTCTATCTACTGCACCACCTAGCCATACCTCAGGGTCTTTCTGACTTCAAGTTCAGCACTCTTACACTTGCATCACTGACTACCCTCCTTAATTCCACCCTTCATGACTAGCACACATTTCTTATGTTGATCTAATTCAATTATAACAGTTAGCATTTAAATAACACTTTTTTCCAATTATCAAGCACTTATTTTTTTTCCTTCTTACCTTCCTTTGGGAGTTTGGAAGCAAAATCTAGTAACAAATATGTTTAGTCAATATTGTCCATAGTCCAGAATGTGTTTCTCATTCTGAAAATTTAGAGACAGGAGTTTTGAAAAGATTCATCATCTTTCTTTCAGGAGGTAAATAGAATTCTTCATCTTGGTCTTCAGGAATCATGATTGATCATGTTGTTAATCAAAGCACTTATGTCTCTGAAAATTGTGTTTCTTCACTATTGATATCATAGCATAAATTGTTCTTTTTTCCCTGCTCACTCCACTCTGCATCAGTTCATAAAAATCTTCCTAGGTCAGTCTCTAAATTTGCCTTTCTTCATTACTTATAGCACAGTAGCATTCTACTACATCATATATAATAATGTATTCAGTCATTTCCCAATTAATAAGAACCCTCTTGTTTTCCAATTCTTTTTTCCTACAAAAAAGAGCTGCTAAAAATATTTTTGTATATGTAAATCATTTTCCACTTTCTTTGGTGTCTTTAGGGTAAAGGACTAATAGTGAAATTGCTGGGTCAAAGAGGCATACCCTTTGACATAGTTTAGAAACATTTGAGAAACAGTTCCAAATTGCTGTCTAGAAGGCTGTACCAATTTATGACTGCTATGTACTTCGTGGAGAGTACAGCAAGTTAGGAGAGAACATTTCTATGCTCCTTCAACCCTGTAAGTATCATGGCCTTGCCACAAAGACATTGATTGACTCATAGCTATAAGAACTTAGCTTTCTAGTCAAGTCAAGCAAATCAATGAGAGGAAATGAGAGTTGAGGGTCTAGAGCTAGAACCCTGCCTGGGAATTGCCATGCACAATCAAAAATCCTACTAACCTTAGGATATGGGCTGCAACTCTTCTCCAAAGTACCCAGCATCTGGGCTTATAATTAGAAGCATTGTCTACAGTCAAGCAAGGAAACACATCCAGTAGAGACAGTGAAATGAAAGTCAGCAGTAATCATGATAGAACATGACATTTTGTAATCCACATTTGTAAGCCACCATCAATGGCTTGATTTTCAAGGGAAATGAGTTTTCTCTCCTTTCATGTACATCAGCCACATTTGTTCTTTCTGTGCTACTGTTCATATTGTGCCATTTCAGTAAATGTCTTTGCCTTCAGCTAATTGTGTCATTTGGCTGACTAAAGGGAAAGAAAGCACCAATGAGAGCTTGTGAGCTGGAGCTTTTGGAATAATCATAGCGTACTTTGAATTTGGCTAACTGCCTCTCAGGGGACTTAACCTGTTAGAAAAAATTGGGAAAAACAAGTAACCCAGAAAGAGTGCTAAAAACAAAAAGCAAAGGAGGTCATTATCAGTATACCCAGCACATTCAATCAATCAATAAATCAATAAACATTTATTAAGTACCTACTATGTGTCAGACACTGTGTGAAGCACTTGTTTTTCCTTTGTTCTCAAAGAAGACCTTGACAACAGAGAGGTCATAACATACACATGAATTGGATTTGAGTGATGGGGAGGGTGCTGTGCTAAGTCACCAGCTCTCCTCTGGAGTCATTTGGGTCCAGAGATCAGCTATGGATCAGGATGACTGAAGAAGGCCCTGGGTGCAAGGCAATCAGGGTTAAGGGTCTTGTCTAAGATTACTAGTTAGTGTGTCTGATACCAGATTTGATCTCAGGTCTTTCTGACTCGAGGATCAATGTTCTATTCACTGCACCACCTATTTACCCTAAGCACTGAATATATCTATCAGGAGAGACAATATACCAACAAATATGTGTAGATAGATAGATGATAGATAGATAGATAGATAGATAGATAGATAGATAGATAGATAGATTAGATAGATAGATAGACAGACACACACAAACACACACAGATATATAAAGTATTTTTTATTTATATAGGATAAATAGGAAGTAATCCCCAAAAGAAAGGTATGAGCATTACAATAGGCGGGTAAGATTTCCAGTAAAAGAAGATTGGTATAGGTAAATGTTTCAGTTAGATCTTTTTTTCTCATCAATCTTCTATAGTTGAATAGAAGGATGGCAGGAGTCTCTCCTCATCATGGAATTAACAAGTGGGGCCACTCTAAGCATTAGTTTCACTTCTAGGAGGTACTTTTTTCCACTCCCTGACTTCTGCTTCTCCTCCTTTTCCCTTTATCAGGTACATGTACTTAATTATATCTTTATTCCCTTGATATCAGACCAGTCTTTGCCCTTCTGTTCGTCCTCAGAGCCTAGTGATCTTGTCAAGAACACAGTAGATACTTTTAAAAATGTTCATTGTTTGACTAGTAAGTCTGGAAGGATTATCATACCTATGAGATATAAACTGCCTAGATATCATAATATCATAGTTCCACCAAGGAGAGTCTTTTCTCCATATTCAAACTCTCTCTCTCTCTCTCTCTCTCTCTCTCTCTCTCTCTCTCTCTCTCTCTCTCTCTCTCTCTCCCTTCTCCCTCTCCCCTCTCCCTCTCCCTCTCCCTCTCCCTCTCCCTCTCCCTCTCCCTCTCTCTCTCTCTCTTGCCTAGGTTTTTCTCTTGTTCACAAATCAATGGGCCTCTTCCTTTGTCATGTTTCTTCCTGGGGTCATATAGGAGGGGCACAATACTACATCTGAAACCTAGTTGAGCCACATTATGAGTAGGAGAGACAATTTTAAGGACCTCAGAAATCTAACCACAATTTCTAACATTCTGTTTATGGGGAAAATATGTTCTGAGAATACCAAATCATTGACTCAGAAACTTTGGAATATGGTTCTTTTGTAAATTTGGAACTGCCCATATTGATCTGTGGGCTACCGTATCTCTGCCATCAAAAGTGTGTGTGTGTGTGTGTGTGTGTGTGTGTGTGTGTGTGTGTGTGTGTGTGTGTTTGTATGTATGTATCTTGACAAATCCTTGGCATGGATATTATAAAATTGCAGTTTGAATCCTGCCTCAGATTACCAGTTAAATAGCCTTTAACCCTTTTAGCTCTTAAGCTCTCTAACCTCAGTTTCTTTGTCTCTTAAATGAAAATTAATGATAATACCTATCTCCCAATTTTGCTGTAAGTGTCAAAAAGGTAATATTTATATAGTGTTTTGTGAACTTAAGATGATGGATTTTGATTATTGTTGTTGTTACTTATTGCTATTATTGTTGTTTACAGATCACCAGTCATTCTTGGTTCACTCTCAGTAGCCAAAAAGAATTATACAGTTTTGAAAAGTCAAATTTGCTCCCAGAGAGTAGATTATACATTGGAAAAACTACCACCTTTTTTAAAATAGAAAGTCAGAAGTAGATTTTCATAAGTCTAGGGAAGGCAATGCCCTCAAGGAATTCTCCTGGAGAACATAACTTTTCCATAATTCTGGCTCCACAGACATCAAAAGCTTAAGTTTCTTTTTTTTTAAGTATTCTAAAAATTGATACTATAAGTTTACATATAAAAATGATTATCAGACCATTCACTTTCTGCAAATAGATACTAAACGATAGTATAGTGAACTGGTTTGATCATCAGGAAACTAGTCCCATATCTTCCTACTAACTTTTGATATGAGCCTGTCTGGACTTCACTTTCTTCATCTGTAAAATGAAAGACTCCAGTTTTCTTCCAATTCTAGCATTCTAATAAATGTCTAACTCTAAAATGTAATTCTACTGTAAATATCTCATCAACTGTTCTTAACTCAGTTTTGAAAAATTTCAAAATCCTGCTAACTGTAAACTTTTTAGAAGGAAAAAAACCTCTCATATTTCTTCCCTAAAACTAGTTAAAGGGATAATGGGGAAATGTTTGAAGAGATACCTTTGAGGAAATTATTAGGTATAAAAATTACTTTGTTGGAAATATAAGCTTTTAACCTATCTATTCTATATTAAAAAATATAACAAAGAATATAAAAACTTCAAGACCTTGTAATTTACATGTCTTAGAAGGTTAAATATGTTCTGTTGTTAGGAGATGAGGAAAATTGATTTTGTGGATGTTTTATTCTCTTCAAATGTTTTCTGGTATTATATTAATGGATAGGATCTATCCTGTTTCCTTACCTGATAAAAGGACACTGTTTGGTAATATTTAATAAGATTATTTATTTCTCTCAGTTGTTACACTTCACTGAACATTCAGAACACTACAAAAATGAATGTGTAGGGGGCGGCTAGGTTGCCCAGTGGATAGGCCCTGGAGTCAGGAGTACCTGAATTCAAATCAGGCCTCTGGCACCTAATAATTACCTAGCTGTGTGGCCTTGGGCAAGCCATTTAACCCCATTGCCTTGCAAAAATTAAAAAAAAAATGTGTACATGCTTATTCATTATTACTTGATATACTTGTCTTGTATATGTGAAAATAAATGGGTACATACAGAAGTACATATTTATGGAAGTATAGATAGCATGTTTCAAAAATTCATATACCTTGAAAAGCAAACAGCCATTTGATTTAATACTCCTTTTTTGAAAAGCAGTGAATATGTGTACTAATTTCATTTATTCCAGATTAATCAAAAGTTCCTTTAAAAATATGTGTTCATCTTATGCCAATTTAAAAAAAAATCACCAAACTGGCTTTTAAGTTAACTTATCAGGCAGTAATTTCTGTGCAGCGTGGGCAAGAGAGAGCAGAAGGAAAAGATGTTAGTCCTTTTGTCCCCACTGCCAAACCGGATCATGACTAAGATTTCATGGAACCTGATACCTTGCAAAGGAACTGGTTTTGTGTCATTTCCTAAATCCTGTCAATGGGAGGTAATTTTGATTTCTAGATCCTATTATTAGAAAACAATCTGTGAGTGCCTACTAAATAGTTATTAGCAAGGTTAATGAGTCCTAAAGAGAGATTTTATTTGTCATTCCTAACAACTTAAACATGTAGACAGTTAAAAACTTTATAAATTACTAGCACCATAGTACTAAAGTTACTAAGCTTCTTTCACAAGGCATTTGAAATATAAATGTCACAAACTCAAGTAGCAACAGCATTAAATTAGATGGCAGGGAATGTAGATGACTAATGTAATATATTTTCCTATGGGTTTGATTTAGATTTAAAAACTAATTTGTTATCTTTACTGTACCCATTCTAATTGTTGCTTCAATTACAGGAGGGTAATTAAAATGATAGTGTACCATATTAGCAGGTGAGAAAAATATACATTCATAAGGTCTTATCTTTTTAAGTAATAAAAAAATTTACTGATACATCAAATAGTCTGGTTTAATGTTTTGACATTGTACTACTCTTTTGAGTAGTAAGGGAACTTTGCAGTGCACAAAAAGTAGCAAATTTGTTTTTTCCAGTCAGACCAGATGTGGATCTACTCTGCCTCATTATATTTTTTTCAGGCAATAGTACATGCTTCTATTTACTCCCCATAATATTTAGGAATGTATTGAAGTAAAGGATTTGTATCCTGGAACATTAGAGATCAAAACATTTTTATTGATTTCCGAAAGGCAATTTGAGTTCTTAAAAATAAGTGCTAGGATCTGAAGTACACACCTATGAGTCAGTTAACTCAACGATAGTTTCTCAGTCTTTCCATTGCTTTGATTTTTTGACCTGAGCCTTATCCCACCAAAAAAAAAAAAGAGAAAGAAAATTGAGTTAGTTGAGATCATAGTCAATTTGAAGCATTTATTTGTGTCATAACTAAGCCTTTTTGCCATTGTTCAAAGTTTTTTGAATGAAGAGCTATTACAAAACTTTTCTTTTTTTTATATATACTTCTTTCTTATCTCCTGAAGGTAGGTAGTCAGTGGGGAGAAGACATTAATACCACTGCAGACATTCTAGTCTGCAGGCCAAGAAAGACTTTTTTTTCTATCTGCTGAAATCATTCTGTAAAACAACCAGATTTGAGGCATCTTAATGGACTCAGGAAATATTCTAGTATACCCACTTTAACATAATATTCTTCCTGACTTCACCTCTCCCTTCCCCAGCAATCCTCCCGAACCAGACATTATGCTAGGGGCAATTCACATGTGATACAGCTACCATAGTTCCCAGTGCAAGTTAGATTTCATAGATTTCCTTCCCACTTCATAAATCAATGGAGATTAAAGGATAATAAGATTAAGTACTAAGAAAATCTATTCTACTCACTGTCACACATCCCTCCTCATGTTTTGTAGATGAGGAAGCTAAGCCAGAGGTAAAATAACTTTCACAAAGTCGCTTGTATAAAATGATTAAATTCGTGAGTGGAGGATCAGGATTTGAACCCAAGCCTTTGACTACAAAAATCAGTACTCTTATAATCCATGTTAACTGGTATATATAACTGAAAACTTTTTCTTAGATATTAAAAAGGGAGTTTAAGAGGCAGCTAAATGGTGCAATGGATAGAGAACTGAATATAGAGTCAGGAGGATATGAGTTCAAATTATGACTTCAGATACTATTTGTGTGACTATGGACAAATAATTTAAACTCTGCCTTAATTTCCTCATCCCAGGTTGTTGCAAAGATAAAAGGAGATAAGATTTATAAAATACTTTGCAAATCTCAAAAGTAATATACAAATACTCTTATTATAATATAAAATTGATATGTGAACCAAAACTATCATTCTGACAAGTAAGAATTATGGAATTTGATTTCCAAATGTAGTTATTAAATTCTTTTACTAGAAAAATGTAATAAAAGAAACTAGCTGAAATTTAGAGTTGAGAAACAGTCAAAATATTAAGAATTGAAAAAAGCAAGAGATGACAGCAAAGCATTATCAGAAGAATATATGTCAGAAGAATAATTTCAAAATTAAGATATCTTATTATCTGAATAAGCTCTGAAGAAGCAGTTTCAAATGAGTGAAATGTATTCAGATGATTTTCCCCACCCAAAGAACCTGACTTAGGCAGATACAGGCTAAACTAATCCAACCTGTTTTTTCAGTACTAGGATCTACTGGGAAACCAACCAAGAAGGAATAACAACCATTTAGACTAATAGAAACAACATCATACATAGCATAATTAGGTAAAATTTAAGTTGAAATATATCACCAAAGAATTGCTCTGAAGAAAAATCAGGCTGAGTTAGTGTGAAGACTACATAAAAGCTGAAACAGTCTTTGATTTAGAGAGGAAAGGAGGAATGGAAATAGGTTAAATGTATGACTGGGGGGCGGGGAGGTAGCATGTCTTGTTGTTTAGATTTTCCTGTAGAGGTGCAGTCTAACTAAGTAACAGAAATACTTGGAAAAATTTGTGGGAATAGCACCTTGACACTCTTCTGCCCACAGACTGCTCCAGGCTGAAGGTCTAGCTCTGGAATGTGGCTTTGTACTTGTACAAGGTCAGATTAGGGACAGAGATATTTTTACAGGTCAAAATGGCTCCCAAATGATCAAGGTTAGGTTCTTTGGATAAGGGAAATTACCTGAACTCTATGAATTACCCTCAGGAGACCCACTTGGTGGTGGGACTGCTGCAGTTGTATAAACTCCAATTGTTAGGTCAGTGTTAAAATCAACCTAAGGCATTATGTCTAATTAGTCTGAATGAAAAACTAGGATCACAGATTTGGAATCAGTTGAGATCTTAGGAGTGATGTAGTCCAACCCCTTGGTGTGATAGCTGAGGAAGCCTATGCTAAATTAATTGAATTGAATTTGAGTTTAGATCCTCACACTTTAAATTTAGCATTTTTCCCCTATCATCAAAGACCAGAACTTTCTGGTCTCAGGATCCTTTTTACCCTCTTAAGGATTATTGACAATACTTTGTAAAGAGTTTTTATTTATGTGGGTTATATATTCAATTTTTACCAGTTTTATTGAAACTTGATATCATTATAAAAAAAGTTTTGACCTCATAGACCCTTTGATTTCTAGCAGTCCCCAGATCACACTTTGAGAAATGCTATTTGAGACCACTCAGTTAAACTTCATGAATGGTAAAATAGGAAAGACTCAGGGTAAATCATGAAGACTGATCCTTAGAGGATAAGCAATTACTGGGGAGATAAGCTATGGTTTATGTGGGGAAACATGACATGGTGTACTGATAAAAGGAGTGGGGGTCAGCACAAGTGTCATTTAATGGGTTATGTCAGGGTGCTCATTGATAATTAGCTCATTTGGGGATAACATTGGGTCATTTTGGGTAACAATCTGTTATCCCAATATTATTTGTTGGCCTCTAGCCTTTGCTTCCCTGTCCTTGTAGGATCCTTCCAGCAACAGGGTAGGATTTTTATCTAGTTGGCAAGATTTGGGTACCCAAGGTAGTCTTTATCCACCCAAAGTCTAGCACAGGGAGGCAGGCTTTTCCAGAACTTGGTGGCAAACTCTTCCCAGGGATGATACAAGAAAGTTTTTTTTTTCTATAACATAATATTTGTTCAGGATATACCAAGTCAGTATAGAAAGGCACAAATTTAACTTTTTGCTCTCTGCTTAGTATTTCCTTTGTTTCAGTTATAGAAATTTGGACTTGTACAAATAAAATGACTAAAATACTCATAGCTTTGACTAAAAGATTCCATTACTAAGAATAAAACCCATGAAAGTCAAACACCCCCCCATATATATATATATATATATATATATATATATATATATATATACATATACATATACCAAAATATCTATAGCAGCATTTTGGGGGGGGGAACCCAAAACCTAGAAACAATGTAGGTTCCCATAGATTGAGGAGTATCAAAATGGTGCTTATAAATGTAATGGAATATTACTATGCTATAAGAATTGAGACACATGATTAATACAGAGAAACATGGAAAAACTTAGTGGAACCTATGCCACACAAGAGCTGAACTAAATTATGAGCCTACTCCACCTACATTTGGGGGTAATATTGGGGATAATATGTCTAATAATTTGGGGGGATATTTATATGTTTGAGGGTGGGGGTTTTTTGCTATGTTTTTGAAATTAATAAAAGCTAAATAGTATTAAGTAGCTAATTTGATCCAGACTCTAACAATGAGGGTAAGACTTCAGCTGTTGAAGGCTAAAACTCATGACAGTAGAAGTTATATGCCATAATAATAATAATAATAACTAGGATTTATATAGTACTTAAAAGTTTGCAAAGCATTTTACATAGGTATTAACACATTTCATCCTCACAATGACTCTAGGAGGTAGGTTCTGTTATTTTTCCTTACTACATAGATGAAATTGAGACAGAAAGGTTATGACTTGTCCAGGGTCACAGTGCTAGTGTCTTATGGAGAATTTGAACTCAAATGTTTCTGACTTCCAAGTCCAGTGTTCTATCCAATATACTATCTAATTGTCTACAAACACCTTGGAATATCATAAAATGAGTGAGGTGAATATATGTTACACAATATTTCTTAGCTATATAGAAGTGTTCAACAGGGATATGGTTATATTATAAAGTGTCTATGGTATAAAAAAGGCATCAGTAATTTTTAAAAGAGTGCTTTCAGTAAAGAAAAAGGTCACATATTAGATTATAGGGATTTAATTAAATCAATGGTGAAGATGTAGAGGGAACAAATAATTCCTTGAGGGGAGAGATTGTGTATTGTACTAAAGTCCTTTTTGCTCAAAATGCTGTAGAAAGTTAATTGTTTTGAGGAATAAGGAGACTATTCTATAGTTTTCTCTATTTCAGGGACACAATTGTGTCTAGAATTCAAACACATAGGGGTCAGCTTAGTTCAACTAGAAGTTTTATTGCAATTGGAAAAACTTAAGTGAGTCAATAAATTCAATAAGAAAGTAATATAGAAAGTGACCTAGGGAGGAATAGGTGGCAAAGACAGATTCTGTGGGTGAATTGTAACTTTATGTACATTTTACTAAAGGAAGTTCTATTTTAAATAAATGCAAACTCCTCATTAAAATGACAACTTCCTGAGAGTTAGGAGATCTTGTTCCAAAGAGTAAATTGCAAAACTAATTAAAATATAAACATTAAGGAAAATAATCTCAGATGCAATGCAATCCAACTCAATTCAGTTAAACACTTATTGAGAAACTATTAGACATAAGGTGCTGTATTAGTTTCTGATTATAAAAATACATCAGTTAGCTAATTGGTATTGTTTAATTCTTTGAATATTACTAACCTTTCCTGTGTTCTAGCTTTGGCTATGGCAAAAGGTATCTATATGGATACACAAATGTGGAGCCCTGAAAATCACATGACACCCTGGAGCATTTCTTTTCCCTTCTCCAACATCAACAATAGAACTGTGGATAGGTTCTTTGGGCTAGTAATAGATTCTAATCCCTTAACATGTATTATTGAAAACATTAAGCTAGCTGTAGTTTATATTATTTATAAGGATAAATTTTCATTGATTTTGCTAGAAGCAAGAGTTTGGTATTTTGTTAACTTAGTACAGTGAAAAGGCATTAAAAAGATCATCTACCTTTGCATGGTTTATTGCCCCTAAGCCGGACCCCCTACCAAAGCTCAATATACCCATGACTATAAACTATTCAAAGAAAGGAAAATATGATTTAGAAATAGAGCAGTCTCTGCTGAACACTTCTTTAAGGGTGAACTTAATTCTCATTCTTAAAGTGACCTTTTTAAAATACATGGAGTTTTAGGGGCATTTAATGCTCCCCAAATTCTTAATTTCCTTACCTTGTCTTCATAGCTCAAACATATATGGGGCATGGGAGAATAGAAAAGAAAGTGTTAAAAGGTATTATGAGATTTACATTGATTCATTGATATTATAGAAATATAACCATAATCAGATAATCTGAAATGGAATCCTTACTCTGCCACTTATAATAACAATAGTTCTAACTAAAAACCAAGATTCCATGTTTTACAATTATTATCTCATTTGATCCCCACAACACCCTGAGAAGCAGAGGGTATTATTATCCCCATTTTACAGGTGAGGAAACTGAGACAAACAAAGTTGCCCATTGTAACACAACTAGTGAGTACCTGAGGTCAAATCTAAAGTCAGATCTTCCTGACTCCCTTGGAGTT